>NC_049987.1:990915-1008504 GCF_000003815.2 Branchiostoma floridae | reverse complement strand
TTCTGCAGGGTGTTATTGTGCTTGATTTGAACATACAGCATAGTTGAGTGCAATAAGTAAGGTCACATGTTACTTTTAGTGATTGTTTGCATCTTGAAAAAAATTACATGTCACCACTAACGTTCATAGTCCTCCTTCACAAAGAGCATTCCTTTATATTACTTTGGATTAAATTAGTTTACTTTTAGTTTGGTCACAATTTATTTGTTCATATTACGTATTTTCGTAATGTCAATTTTTGCTTATCATATTGTAATTACGTTAATTAATATAATCATTTGCATGTAATAGACTGTACTTTCTTTTACTGTACTTTAGTTTTACAATAAAGCTCACATATCTGGGAAATGTGTCATGCTGACTTCATTGCAGTCTGATGAAATGTGCATTGTATCTGTAGTTACAGGACTCAAACATGATAAGTTGCAACGAAATGACGTCATCATCTGAATGACAACCAAAAAGATGTACAGTAGTATTGTCGTAACGACGTAGCATCTTATCCATGAAGTCCGCCGAAATCCTCTTCCGCTAGTCTTTTCCGTTAGTCACGAACCTGACAAATAAATCATATGTCCAGTATGAATAAAAACTTACTTCTTAACTAGGTACATACAATATACTAGATCCAAAACTAAAACCTGACAAACACAATTTGCATCTTGATTGAAGGCAAAATTATTTGTCAAGTACTATGAAAAAACACTGAACGGAATAAATAATATTGTCCTACAATACTTACATATGCACGAATGTACGAATGCGAAAGGAAATATTGCGACACTATTTGCTAATCAGGACAAGTACACTCTGTTGGTGCCACGTGACCTAAGCGGTAGGAAACCGATACATAGCCGACATTCGTGGGGAACGCATCGGAAGATTGCAGGAAAAACAACGGGCGAACTCCATCGACTGAAGGTGATTTGTGTTTTTCTGTCGGACCCAACACCGAAAAAAGAGAGGATAGCATGTGTGAAGCATATCATATGCGTGAACAGGACATGCATGGGTGGATCCTACTACTTTGCCCAGACCAACTGCCTAGGGTGGCTTGCCAGTGCCCAGGGGACCTATGTTCTTAGAGAGACTGATCACTACTCTACATATTTCAGGGCAAGTTGAAAAGCTACCCACTTATCGACAGAAGAGGACGTCGCCTTCAGTGTTATCAACGTGGCAAGCATGTCCGAAGTCTAGTGGAGAAGAAGAGCGAGCTGTGTGGTGACTCATGGACGCGGGGGGCATCATCTAAAACACTGATCTTGTTACAATGGCTGATCCAGACAAATAGTAACAAAGGACAGTAAATGACTTCACGGTGTTCAAAAGACCCACTATCGCAGTCGTAACACTGAAACGTCATGCACATTGGGAGGGAATTTTAGAACTGCAGCGTAACTACAGCACATCAAAGCGTCAGAACCATGCCCGAGAAGAGTGTCAATGGTTCAAACAACCACATGGAAAGTCAAATGATCCAGACTCTTTTTATGGAAAACAATGGAAAAATTGGTAGGTTTAGCTATTAAATGTGTGATGATTGTGATTGTTGTGAAATGTCACACATTAACATTTACATTTATGAAATTTTAGCTAGAACTGATAATATGTTTAGATCGATACATGATGCAACTGGCATGATATGCCGATATTCAACTGCCCATAGATTTGCAAACTTTCAAGGCGGTATACAGACTAGTCATCTGTGTGTGTGTTTTTCATTGTGATAAAGAAAATATTGATACAAGTTTTGTAGATAATTCAAGAATTCTAACAGAAAGAGGATATGCCGTAAACCCTGTTTTGTCAATTTTTATAGGGGCTACAGCTCGGTATGTTGTGCCAAGCATGGCATACCGTACCCTGTAGGCGCAACTCCTGCTTAAAGAGCAACCTACAAACATGAAGCAGGTGAACAACAAGCGGTACTTGAAGGCCAGAAAGAGGCGTGGTTCACTACCTGGCTCCGGACAGAATGTTTCCGACCATGAGCAGCAGCTGGAGACACCAGATGACCATCCATTTGCACGCCAGGTCATCAAGGTCAATAAGGCAAGTCATATAGGAACGTCAGAGGTAGGACACCGTGTTTCTTCAATCATAACTTTAATTCTACATCCATACCCTACTGGTTTAAAAATAAATGCATGCGTCCAAAGAAGTGTGGTTGTGTCGAGATCAAACCGGAGAAGGTGAGAAAGACTCTGCTGGCTTGCGTTTACCGACCACCTAACTCTGGACCTGACTGGAGAGACTCTGCTGAATCACTTGTTCACAATCTCAGTCAGATTGCAGAAAAAGAGAATGCGGATATTGCTATCATGGGGGACTTTAATTCTGACCTGCTGAACTCTACTCATTCAATGTCGTCGGTGGAATTCTTAATGGGTCTATACCAGCTGGACCCTGTCATACGCCAGCCTACCCGCATCACAGAGACTTCCGAGTCATGCATCGACAACATATTTGTATCGAACCCGGACAAGTACAAGTCTAGTGCAAGTGTGGCCTTGGGGCCTTCTGATCACAACCTGATCATGACATGTGCTAAAGCTGGGAGAGTGGCCGGTGCTGCTCGGCGGTGTGAGTACAGGTCATACAAGCAGTACAACCAGCAACCCTTCATCGACAGTCTGAAGTCAGCTAGATGGGGCACAGTGCTCGACTGCTTTGATGTCACATAGGCCTGGAACGCCTTTAAAGACATTTTTCTGAGTGTCGCCGATGAGCATGCACCTCTTCGCAACAAAACAGTGCGGGCAAACAATCACACTGCTCCATGGTTGACAGACAGAGTGAAAAACATAATGGGCCGTCGAGACGCGGCCAGACGAAAAGCCATTAAAACCAGGGATGTTAAAGACTAGGAGATCTACCGATCTCTCCGGAACCAGGCAACTTCTGTCATCAGGAAGGAGAAGAAAAGTCATTTTGCCCAAGCTGTGACAGAAGCTAAGGGTAACCAATCCGTTATGTGGAAAATCATCAATCGTCACTTGGAGCGTGCTGACAACACCACAACATCTTCTCCCTGCGAGATAGCACAGGACTTCAATGAATATGTTACGTCCTGTGCGACAAGACTTGTTGATGGGATGCCAGCTTCTCAGGAGGACCCCCTTCGTGACATCCCTGAGCCGACGAAGACGTTCAGCTTTGAATCCGTCGATGAAGTTACTGTACTAAATGAACTCCAGAGGCTAAAAACAAAGAAAGCGACAGGGATGGACAAACTCCCCTCCAGACTTATTAAAGACTCCGCCCCTGTGATAGTGAAGCCACTTACGCACATTTTTAATCTGTCACTCTCCACTGGAGAAGTCCCAACTGAGTGGAAGGAGGCGCAGATCTCACCAATACACAAGTCCGGAACACGAGCTAACGTTGCCAATTATAGACCAGTATCTGTGCTAAGTGTCACGTCCAAGGTGATGGAAAAACTTGTGTCCTACCAAGCATAGTGCTTCTTGGCCAGGAACGATCTTCTCACAGAACATCAAAGCGGGTTTAGAAAGTATCATAGCACAGCGACTGCAGTCCAGACGATTGTTGAGGATTATAAGTGTGCGTTTAACAGTATCAAGGTCACGGTTGCGCTTTTCCTGGATTTAAGGAAGGCCTTTGATACTGTTAACCACAATATTCTACTGCGCAAATTCAAGAAGCTGGGTTTTGATAGTGACGCTACAAAATGGTTCACATCCTACCTCTCAGACCGGTTCCAGTGCACGCAGATCCAGGGTCAAAACTCTACAAAAGCTCTGGTCACCTGCGGGGTTCCCCAGGGAAGTGTCCTGGGCCCCTTGTTATTCTGCATATATGTAAATGACCTACCTAATGTCATAGAGAAATCCAGTATCCACTTGTATGCCGATGATACCATTCTTTACTACTCGGCATCTTCAGTAAAAGAGTGCGAAGAGACAATCTCCAGTGACATGAAGAGAGTAGCAAACTGGCTGAAAGAAAACAAGCTGCTACCGCACCCGGACAAAACCAAATCAATGTTATTTGGTCTCCCACAAAAACTAAGACATACTGGTCGGTCTGTCAATATAACAGATGGTGTAAACGTGTATGAACAAGTTCAATCGTTTACATACTTGGGGGTCACACTTGGTCCATCTCTCCTGTGGACTTCACACGCTGGTTAGGTGATGAAGAAAATCCTTGGTGGTCTCGGTGCAATGTGGCGGGCCAAAGGTTTTGTCTCTACGGAAATTCTACAGACCATGTGCCAAACTCTGTCGTTGTCTCACCTTGACTACTGCGCCACCGCGTGGCTACCGAGTCTCATTCAGTGCAATAAAGGACAAACCGCAAAACTTGACAGACTGTTGAACAGAGCGGCAAGACTGATTACAGGATACAGACTTCAAGATCATGTCCCAGTTCACACCTTGCTAACTGCTGCAGGGCTGGAGTCTGTGCGTAAACGGTTGGAAACGGTCTCTCTTACTACAGTTTTCAAGTCAGTCCAGGGAAGAGCACCATCGTATATGTCCACATTATTCCGATGGATGTCAACCCCGACCCTAAGGGTCAACACACGTGCAGCGTCTAGACGGTTACGGGACTATGACCCCCACTTGCTTCAGTTGCCACATGTCAGAGTGACGTCGTTTCGCGGGAGTCTGCAGTACTACGGTGTGCAGCTGTGGAACGAGCTTTCTCATGAAACACGAAGCATGATGAAGTTCAGGACATTTAGGCGCCAATTACATCTAATGGCTTAGTAATGCTATTTTTACAGTATGTTGTTATTTATTGTTATTGTGTTGTTTTTATGTATGCGCATGTGCCCAGGATTGTCTGAAAAACAGGTCAACGCTGACCTGAGATGTATTCCTGGTAAAATAAATAAAACTGAAAACTGAAAGTAATTTTTTACACAATGACTAATACAAATCATTGAAGATACATCCAGTAGTATATTGTATAGCTTCTCTAAATGCTTATCATATTTTGTGATGTATAAACCTGTTGTTTATTCAATTCTTCCATGTTCATTCTTATAGGAAACAGCTGTCATCCTTTATACAGATAAAAAGATACAAGATTTAAAGCGATTTATTTGGTCAGTTCCAGCACTCATGCCGAAAACACGGTGCTGGGATTCGACAAGACTTTCAAACTTTTGGACTTTTGGACTATTTCACATGACGATGACAAACTTTAAACACCAAGCTGTAGTGCGCAAATACACTGGAGAGCATCCCATTTTCTATGGCCAAATGTAAGTCCAAGGGGAAGGGGGGCGTAGACAACAGTGTGTTCTTTGACCACATCCGTAGTAAGTTACACTGCCCTCCATCTATGCCAGTGGTTGGCAGCGACAACGAAAGAGCTCTTCGGACAGCAAGAGCATGACCCGGATGTCACCAGCTCTACAGCCATCGGCATATCCGTAAAAACTGTTTAGAACATCTAGATCTGCAACATAAAGTTGGCATGAGTGATGTCGCAAGATGACCGGTCATCGATGCAATCTGTGGCAAGAACTGCTTAACTGCAGCGACCAGCAGGGTACTCTAGGAGGAGAGTCTTCACCATACAGAGGAGCTCGCAAATACAGGGAACTTCTGTCGTTACTTTAAGGAATAAGTTGTTTACCTACAATACCTGACGTACAGACTTAATAACCAATTGGTCAAACAATGATGAATCTGCCAATCATGTCCTAAAAGTTTCCGTGGGATGGAAACCTCAGCCTCTACTTAGAATCGCGCAGAAACTATCTAAAGTAGTCCAATGTCAGTACCAGAATATCAAAAGACCTACCACCAACATTGGTTAATACAAGCTGACAAACGACTTTGACAATTCAGAACACACCGGGACACATGGTGCACACTGTCCGAGAAGGAGAGGGACACGATCTACGATAACTTCGGTAGGCAGGGCGTAGTGGTTTCCTTCAACGATGAAAAAAAAGAAGGACAGGCCTTGAGATTTTTAGAAGTTTGGTTCGTTAGCTTACATCTGCTTTGTCGTGTGTTTACCGACACAGAACTGGTAATGAATTGCACAGTATCCCGGTGCAAAGATTTCAAAAGTATCCGGTGTTGCAAGTCTCCCCAGCTCACACCCACATTACACGACGGGCCCTCATTAACCTTGCCCTTTGAGAATTTTGTCAACATCCATCGTCTGCCAAAGATCCGGCGATATTCATCCTTACCCAGGACCAGTCCAGTGTTACTCAATTAAATCCTTAAATGTTTTTTTCATGCAAACGTCAACAGTATAACTACTGGCTCTAAAATGGATTGATTGTCTTCATTAATTTTTAAATGCAAACTAGACATAATTGCCATCACAGAAACTTGGTTGATTTAGTGCAGTTGGTTCTGAAGCTATTTCTCTCGATGGATTTTAATCTCCAATTCGCCGCGACAGAAACAGACATGGTGGGGACCGTCTTGATTACGTATCTGATCAGATTGCGTTTAGTCAACGCTCCGATTTGGAATCTTTGTCTACCGAATGTATCTAGCTGGGATTGTATACCAGTCATTTCTGTATTCTTTTCTCTGTTTACTACCGGCCACCTCCGCAATACCCATGCACCATTGATTCATTTACTAAATCGTTTTGTGTTGCTATTTTCACAGCTGGGTCTTCTAAATATGATACAATAGAAAATAAAGTATTTGAAGAAAGCCTGCCGCAGGACAATGCATAACAGACCTGCTTCGGTCGTGACGATCTAGGAGCCATCTTAGAGCACATATTCCCCGCTGGACGGGAACCCGTGGTCAACTCAGATGAATACAGACTATTCTACATTCAAATAAACTGTACAGAACAACTACCGAGACACCATCCTCCCTGACTTGGTAAATATGGTGTCCTCCCGCCATGCTGACTACCTGCCAGAAACCACCAAACTGCTGGATATCGTGAGCGTCATCCCTATGAGCACCGTGCCATACGAACGGGGGTTCAGTGTAGAGAACCGCATAATAACGAATGGTAGAGCACGTCTAAGGGGTGAGAATCTAAACATGCTGATGAGGATTGGCATCGACGTGCCAGAAATTGGACAGTTCGAATTCTACCGGACCCTTGAGATGTTCCGGGCAATGTCGCATATTCCGAGGAAGATGTCTGGAAGAATGCTCCTGTCGCAAGTAAATGTATTGGCGGCGATGTGACGCTACCTGGGTGTTCCTACAAATTTTTCGTTTATCTTGGTAATATCAATAGAATATATGTCTACCATTTACTAGTTATCAAATCTTAATTAAGGAGTAAGGATATCCCTGCCGCCAGTAAACGTATGGACGGCGATGTGACGCTATAAGTGTTACTATAAACTTTGATTCGATGTAGATTCTAATTAGGGAGGATGGTTATCTTTACCGCCAGTAAACGTATAGACAACGGCGTACCGCCAAGCCACACCTTACCGCACTGCACTAATGACCAATGGCGATTTTGACATCCCAATAATATCAGATATACTTCGGCGCAAAAAAATAAAGTGAGTTGGAAAAGTGCATTTCTTATTTAGTTTTGCACTGAAATTTAATTTGTCATTTTTAGAGAACGCATCATTTCATCATAAAACCATTGAAGCTATGGATGAATTATTCCATATTTATAGCTATACAGCCAATCTAAATGTTTCATGGAAAAATGCCAAATTAATTCTAAGGTGTCATTGCATAAGATATTTCTTTCTGCAAGAACAAGCAATGTCTATCGAGGGACAGCAATTAATTGATAATGTGTGTGTAAAGAACAAGAACACAGCAGCCACGGTTCATCCGCTAGGACACGCACTACTTGAATCAGGTGGTATGGAAATACCTTTCCGCCATAATCAAGATCTTTTACTCCAAGAAAGTCAGGGTCAGGTACACACGACCGAGTTGAGGCCATGGAAGCTGTGGTCGAATACAGTGAAGCTACTCCGTCGATGTACCTTCGTAAAGAAGAAGGTGGGCTCGATAAAATGCCGATCGAGCCTTTGCGAAGCCTGCTTCTACTGTTGATCTGAATCGTCAGCAGCCGGAAGCACGATGGGGCAAAGAATAGAACCGGTGGCAGTTCTTGAACGAAGACACTTAATGTGTTCTGTTAGTTAATCCCCGGACGCCTGAGCAGAATAGCTTAGCTACAAAGTTTGACTTTCTTCCTGAAAGACAATGACTGCCGGTGCTACTATTGGCTGGAACATATGCTGCGCTTGGTAAGTATATTTCTCTGATTCCTAATATGATATAATCTTACTTGCAAGTTTAAGTTTGAAAGCTAGTTGCAATACATATACTTCATATGTAAAAATGTGATAAACGTTCAGCATCATGTAATTCCAAGCTCTACTACTGATCTCCGACAATCTGTCCGTGCCCCTAAACAGTGCAGGCTGTCCTGACTTTGGTAGAAACTGTAAGTCTATTACGTCTAGACCTCACCGGTTAATTGGAAAGAAGAATTCTGGCTCCAGTGGGGGGGGGGGGGGGGGGGGGGGTTTTAACCCTCTTAAAACCCATGCCCCCCCCCCCCCCCTTCAAAAACCCCAAAAAGGTGGGGTATGGTGGCTACGCTACTACAGAAGGATAGGTTAAGTCTGTAACCCTCGCCAACTCTAGTTTACTAAGTTTTGGCAAGCCTTAATCATTCCCAAAATAGAGTGAACTATCAAGCACATACAAATCATGATATCTACCATGTAGGTGAAATATTGCTAGATATGATACAGGAACTAGGTAGGTAGGTATGATACAGTTCTGCATGCCCCAAATGTTTGAAATTTATTAGAGATATGTCAATGAACTTTCGGTTTTTATACTTTTTTTTTAATTTACATATGGTTGAAGACATAAGCCGAATAGATTAAGGCTATAATGCTTTAATCATTATTTTTTCAAGGGAAAAAGAAAGATGGAAGACAACGTTGGGTTCTGCAAGGGCAGTTGTGCTCGGTGATGTGCCTGTTGTGGAACAGTTAGACAAAATCAAAGCAAAGCTAATATGGCACCAAAGAGTGAGAGAATAAAGTCAGAATACGATAGCATTTGCCAGACGTATCCTGTCAAAGCTAGGAAGAAATACGCAGTTTGGGAAAAGCAATTTCTTTAAGCAACAGACTAGTAAGGTATAAGAAAAGCACGGGATAGGCAAGAAAAGTGCATTAATTTTATTTCCTTGACGGAATACATTACATGGTTGTTGGATATAAAGTTGATGCAAGAGAGCCATTTAGCTCCCGTTGTTTTAGTTACAGGGGTCAATGCTCTGTATTTTGTTCACGAAAAACAACTAATGTTGTTTATTATATATAATAAGTTAAAATCAAAAGTAACTATCTTAGGACAGGCAGTATTAAGCAAAAAAACTATTTATGGTATGTTATACATGGCCATACAAATTTTACCAACACGTTCACTGTGTTCACGGCTACTGTCCATTCAGAATGCTCACCGGAATAAGACTGTAGGGAATACGATGGTCAGACGTTCATTCAAGTGTTTATCTGTAAATTTTCTAGTCAATAATTTTAAGTTTTCACATGTAAATATAAGGTAATTCAGCCTACGGCTGCGATGTTTTTTTTTTATGATCATAATGATCAAACTAGAAAGGCCGACATTTGCTTGGGTGCAAATACAGCATATTTCAGCCATACCCATTCCCACGCAACATTGGACTGTTCCAAGTCACCCCTGCGCAAAAATGCAATATTTTAATGTAAGTCATCCCCAAAAGAGAACTAATATTGTGAATTGATTCCAGGTCAAAAAGAGCTTGCCCAATATGCCCCGGGCCCATATGGAAGAATATAACCTTCCACAGGAGCGCCTATGCATAACTGATTGGTTTTTAGAATTGCGGCAGCTCCTATTTTTCCGAGAGTGAAAAAAAACGCATCTTCCATTCAGAAGATTTTCGTCATGAAATTACATGACGCCATTCAACAATTTCCACTTCGATAACTAGGTCTAAGTACCGTCATAATCTCCTTGTGATGTGGGTACATTTATTATTGCAGTGAACTTTTTTTTAAGCAAGTAGGGCATACGTTTTAATAATTGTCAGGTGCAGGTACTGTGTAGTAGGAGTGTTGTTGTTTTTTCAAGCTAAAAACTTCAATCTTCTTCTTGTTTTGTATGAGCCATTACATAAACGGAGACGTCTCGAAATTTTACAAGAATTTTACCACTCTGTCGCTTCATTTCTTTTCTGAAAGATCCCAGGACCAACAAGTTAATTTGATTTTGCTTTATCTATATATTTCATTTTCCTTCGAATTCTTTGTTAAGTATATGCCCCTGCATACCACTGTTAAATTGTTTTACTTTGTATGCAATCAGCCATCGCACGTAATCTTGTCTGAGTGTTATAATTTCCTGCTCGTAGCCTGCGAGACCTGGAGGATATATGTTTCTACTTTGTTCGGGGGTTTCTTTTCGGAGGTCAGTGGTGATACTCTGGTACTGACAGTGTTTTATTGGGCTCAAACTCTGGCAGTTTAAAGTTACTTACAATTTGAATGTACAAAGTTTACGTCAAAAAAGAACAACAACAACACTAGAAGTACCTACCGTACATTTGTTCGGGAAAAAATACATGCATTCTCGCCACTGTCAAACTTACCTATCAAAACTAAACGCAAGCCGTCCAATTTTCCTTGTCCAAATCTGCCGAAAATGATTGATAGTGCCATGCGGAATGTTGGTAAATTCATCGACACTAACGTTCAATGCACGCGTACCGTCCGCTACCGCTCAAATGACCCTGTCTGAACTCCAAATCCTCGCAAACTACAATTTCAAACCCGGCACAGGGTGCCATATGGCCACTGTAAGGCTGTAATATGCATCTGTTTGTGTATATACGGGATTGCAAGGCCCCGCTTATGAATATTAACTAGCATTCGCCTTTCTCGTCGCTGATTGGCTGGCGTCCATAAAGTAATTATCTCTCGCTCTCCCCGCTGGCACCTGGCACGTGTGGGCTCTGGGGTCACTGGAGTTCACGGCAGGAAGCCGAAAGAAAACCAATTTCAACTCAGAAAAGCGCTGAAATTAAGCATTGTAAAGTAGTTTATGCCCAAATTTTACTTGGATCATTTTACCAACTATCTAATGCCTATCGACACCAAATTTAAGGTCATTCCATTGTAATTCAAGGGAACAGGGGGCCACAATATACCGTTTTGGTCAAAACATGACCTTTAAACTTCAATGAAATAATTTTAGAGGCAGATATGAAAAAAATGAGAAAAAAGCACCTCGGTATTGACCCACTCTACCCTTGTGCCAAATTTCAGGTCATTCGGTCACGGAACGACGGAGATGAATCGCATTGAAGATTTGACAGGAGAAAGAAAGAAAGAAAGAAAGAAAGAAACATTACGAATACAATATATTTCACCATACCATATATGGTATGGCTGAAATATAATAATGATCATCCATTCCCTCAAAATCATATTCAGTTGCATCAGTGACTGCTTTTGGCCGCACCACCAGAATAGTTTGGATAATCTTTTCTTTTTTTTCAGGAGTATAGTACAACACCGGATTCGACTGATGGATCGTAAGGCATGCATCAATAAGCAATCCTTTTACGAGTCGGCGGTGGGAGGAAGACGCCTCAATTGTCATATAATATTGTTGTTTAGTTATAATTACTAATCATATATAATATAATGCTTTCTGATTTCCTTGGATGCACTTACGTTCTTTCCATGTTTTACACTATTTTCTGGACGTAAGAAGTGGAGTTGTCCAAACTGAGGAAGAGTAGAGGATTTCGGCTGGAGTAACGCAGGAACTGATGTCAGACGAAGTGGACGGCAGTTCGAACGGGATGGCCGTGTGGCTCTCAAAGCCTCCAGGATTCTGTAGTAAACAACTCACCCACCTCTGCAGCGTACTACAGACCAGACAGGAGGCCGACCCAAAATACCTTGCCGCCAAGTGGAAGGCGCTCAAAGTGACAGGGAACTCCTTCGAATCTACGATCCCGACCGGGCCACAGTATATAATGTTACAACAAAACGCTAACCCGTATGTATTGTCATTTCGTCTTTTTCTCAGGAATGCAGAGTCTTTCTCTCCCGCTCCTTCACCGCTGACCTTCGCCCCCCAGTGGCTCCGTTTTGGCCAGGCAGCGGCGGGCGGACGAGATGGTGCTGGGGGCGGCCCAGTCCAGGCAGCGTCGGGCGGACGAGGTGGTGCTGGGAGCGGCCCAGTCCAGGCAGTGGCGGGCGGACGAGGTGGTGCTGGGAGCGGCCCAGTCCAGGCAGTGGCGGGCGGACGAGGTGGTGCTGGGAGCGGCCCGGCTCGCCAGCCAGCGGCGGGCGGACGAGGTGGTGCTGGGAGCGGCCCAGTCCAGGCAGCGGCGGGCGGACGAGATGGTGCTGGAAGCGGCCCGGCTCGCCAGCCAGCGGCGGGCGGACGAGGTGGTGCTGGGAGCGGCCCAGTCCAGGCAGTGGCGGGCGGACGAGGTGGAGGTGTAACCGGCCATGGCCAGGCAGCGGCGGGACGACGGCGTGGCAATGGAAGAGCGACCCGTAATTTGTAATTTTGTTTAAAGTATTTTACCTAAACGATGTACGCATTTCAGCCCTGAAGCTGCAATGTACTTGTCTTAGTGGATCCTGATATTGTTATTCATTCATTTGTGCATATATTTGTTCATTTCTTCGTGATTGATTCATGTATTTATTTATTAATTTATTCACGAGTTGTTTTATTAATTATCTATGTATTGATTTATTAATTTATTCATGTATTGATTTATTAATATCTGCATGTATTCTTTTATTCGGGTCTTCATGTCTTCATTCAGGACGAGGAGCGTCCAGGCCTGGACGTAGGGCTAGGGGCGGGCGGAGGACGACGAATGCCGAAACATACATCACCCGTGTTTCCACGTTCATCTATTCTACATAAAACACCGAAGAAGATGCTCATAATGTAGTTTTTTTACTTTGATTTTAGTGACAATTTATTTCTGTTGTCATATGACGTATTTTCCTAATGTTGATTTTTACCCATCATATTGTAATGTTACGTTTATCAATATAATCATTTGCATTTCATGTATTGTACTTTATTTTTCAAATAAACTTCACGTATGTTGGAAATGTTCCATAATGACTTCATTGCAGTCCAATAAAATGTGCATCGTATCTGTAGCTACAGGACTCAAACACTAAGTTGCAAAGAAATAACGTCATCATCTGAAGGAGAACCAAAACGATGTAAAAGTATATTATAGTATTGTCGTAACGATGTAGCATCTTATCCATGAAAGTCAGCCGAAATATTCTTCAGATAGTCAGTGAGTCATGAACCTTACAAGTCCAGTATGAACAAAAAACTTACTACTAAACTAGGTAGATACAATACTGGATCCAAAAAGGAAACATGACATACACAATTTGCATCTATATTACAGGCAAACTTATTTGTCAACTAGAGACAACACAGAACGGAATAAATAACAGTGTCCTACAATACTTACATATTCAGAATAAGGATATGTTATATTGTCACTTTTAGCCCCCCCCCTCCGATCTTGATAGGGCGCCTTGATAGGCGCACATGAGCGCCTTGTGAGATAGACATGGAAGAGAATATAATACATGTCATATTTCCATATCATCATTAAAAGTTTACTATTATAACATTTCTTACAAGTATGGTAAGTCATGAAACAAGTTTGTCCAAGTTGAACACCTTTTTGGTACTGACTGAGCAAATTGCTAAAGGAGTGATGTCATGTCACGTCTAATTTCGTACTGTTCTGTATCACTAAGGACACTTGGTTCTAAGTAGGTAAAGGTGCACATTGTCAATGCAATATATTTTGTAAATTTACACAACACAATGGACGTGGCTATTTAGTCAGAAGAGCGAAGCCACCTGGGGCAGTCTTTCCCAACTAAATGCATACCTCCGGCATAAGTCATTGAAACGCAACGTGCAAGAAAATGTTCAGCATGTCTGGGATATGATTGATGTATTCCTCCCGTTCATTTCAATAGTTGGAAGTGTGATGATATAGTGCCATATACCATGTATGTTTTATTTATGTTTTTTTTTTAATGAAAGGCAATGACTTTCAATGTCAAAACTACACTTTATTATGAACATGACCATCCTTCCTTGTATAGAGTACTTTGTGACCATGTTTTATTGGCATCACAAAGTTGACAAATGAGGCATAAACAAAGGTTGACTTTAGGCTTTTAGTATCTCTTTTTTCTGGAACAACAAATCTGACCCAATGCAATTTTAGTTGCAGTTTGACACTTGTGTTTGCCTCGTGGCAACAGACATATGCAGCATGGACACTGTAGATGATGTTCCGCAAAACTTTTCACACAACGTACCAGCACAGCTAACATGGGTGAACAACCTTGCCCATTCTGCTAGCTTTCTACAAATGCGGAGGATATCATGCTGGCCAGCCAGGTAGCCAAGCAGCCTGACATTGACGACAGTGAGGAGATTTTCCCTAATTGCAGTTGTCTCGAAGGTATGGGCCCCTTTATGCCTTACGCTATAATTTCATAATTTGATTGTAAATTACACAGGAGACGACCCGAGTAGAATGGCACACTCTGGTAAGAAGACTAATAATTCTACATGAAGGCTGGACCTCCATATAGATAAATACACATGTTTCCATACAATTTTTTATGTTTGTTCCTTCATTGCAAAAGATGAATAAGACTCCTTAACTATGATAATAGTTCTATTCTTTGTTTCTTTTGTAACAGACAAAGAATATACTATAGTTCAATGCTGTAGTGCTCTTTATCAGTCGGGGTGGTTTCACCTTACTTGTGCAGACATCCAGGCCCCACCACTCGGGGACTGGTTCTGCTCACCTGAGTGCCCGAATGACGGTAGCTATGTCTACTGTCTGTGCCAGGGACGGAACAGTAGCACAGGGTCTGCTTGACTCAGGACCAGCTTGAGATGCCAGGTTTCTTTTTTGTGTTTTTTTTTTTCACCTCAAGAAAGCACAAATTATGATAAACAATAAAGGCACACCTGCACGAGGAAGGAAGAAGCATAACTTATGCTACCCCCTCCTGTTGTATGTACACTCACTGTTGTATGGCAAAAGTGCACAATTCATGTAGATGAAAGTTACTGTAGTCAGTGTCATGTCTCATTATTCAAACAAGTCAACACTGTTGTTTAACCTGTAGGAGGAAGGACTATATAGCTAGTAGAGGCAACAGCATCCCCATGCTAGCAACAGCATTCCAATACAGACAATGCATTTCCACCTTCATATCTATTTAGTGGAAGGCATTCGTAGGTTTAACACTATCTAGTCGTTTTACATGTTCCCAGTTTAGAGACGACAGCAGATAAAGTCTCCCAAACATGCAGGGGCCTGTATCATGAGCAGGTTTAAGGTCAGTCCAATGACACGTGTGCGTCCTGGACAGATAGGTGTTTTGATGTGTCTTATGAACATTATCAAAACGCTTTTTACCTACCTACTTGATAGTCTGTAACAAAAAAATGTCCACTACTATATTTCTCATTGATACAAGGAAATGGTACAATGTGTACCTTGCAATGTGTAAGTGATGCATTTGTGTAAAATGTCATATTTACATTATACTTTCAGGAGAGTCAAAATGCGTGAAAAAGCAAACTGGCGTTCGACGGGTGTCCGAAATCGCCAGAGTACCATACACAGATTTTGTGGCTCAAGTACCAATAGATTTTACGCATGTACTTGCTGACTTTGCCGAAAAAAAAGAAATTTTCTAAACACCATATGTGACACATCATCCTCCCTGTGTATCTACGTAGAACTCTTGGTTGAATTCTTTGTACTGACTATAAGAGAGGAACGACAATGGCAATGATTCCTGATTTAGCATTGGTTCTCTTATTGTGCTATACGATATTCAATATTTCACCGTCAAGACCAACTGTTGGTACCCTGGACAGATTGAGCATTTGTCAGTTTGAACGACAGATTCCCTCCTGACATCCTCTCCACCACGGAAGGAGATAAACTGCCAACAGCCCCATGGAATATACCATAACACCGAATCCGACTGGCTAATGATCGTAAGGCATGCATCAAAGACATTAATAAGTCATCATTTTTGCCCAGAAATCAGAAAAGCGCATGTTTTTTGGATGTAGCTGCAAACCTCAAGTCAAAGGAGCTCATACACTAAAGTGTTAACAACCTGTACAGGGACCGGAATGAAGCCTAGTATTTAAGAGCGAATGTCTGTAAGGGTCAAACAATGGTGGCACCGGTCAAAAAATAGATTTGGCTCATATTTTGCACAGTGATAGTACTTGGTACACAACCCCTCAAAATAGCTTTCTTTCTTCTCAGAACCCCTCGTTGCCATGGCAACAGGCCAAAGAAGTTTTGGGGCCATTTTTCCGGATTTTGGCATGCCAAAAACATGAAAATTGGCCAAGTTTAGGGCATTATCACTGAACAATGCTTTAACTAAACAACAAATGCAGAATAGGCTGATCAGAGCAATGCCTAAACTTGTATAAAATAGCAGTAAACTTAATCTCCTGTAAACTCTAAGGTCCTGGGCAGCCTGAATACAATACACTGTTTTCAGGTTGTAAAAAATTTGAAATTTTGCCCAACTTCAAAGCACTGAAAGTCCATAAGTATAAAACATTTTCGCTTGCAATTTACTACAAATAATAACCTACTATAGGGCTATTAGATGAATGCTAGCAAAGTTTGGGTTCTTGTTTCGTTGCCACGTAATCGTCCGTTGAAGTGGGTCAATTTTCATGATTTTGATAATATGTCATTTTGGGCGCTCTTTAAACTATCATAAGTTCCGAACCCAACATGCCCGGCAATTGAAATTCACATGGATTATAAACCAATATATTCTCTACCAAATACATGTTTGTAAAGTTCGGGTTCTTGTTTCGTTGCTACGTAATCGTCCTTAAAAGTGGGTCAATTTTCATGATTTTGATAAAATACATCATTGTGCACCATCTTCGAACTATCATAAGTCACAAGCCAAAATTGTTCTGTAACTAGAATTTACATGAAATGTAAACAAAAATTTTGTTTCTCAAGGCCATGCTTGTAAATTTTGGGTTCTTGTTTTGTTGCTACGCAATTGTCCATTAAAGTGGGTCAATTTTCATGATTTTGATGATATGTCATTTTGTGCTCTCTTTGAACTGTCATAAATTGCAAAGTAAATTTGTTCTGAAATTGAAATTAACATGGAATACAAACCAATATATTGTCTATCAAATGCACGTTTGGACAGTTCGAGTTCTGGTATTCTAACATTGAATGTACATGTCCCTGAAAGTAGGTCGTATTCCACTGACTTTTCCACAAATCATGTTGTTGACAACAGTGATACACATGTCAGTCTTTGTTTTTATAGAACCGATGTAGCAATATGCTATCACCACGAAAAAAATCATTTGTAGGGATTATATTCTACTCAAATATTTATATCGTTTAATGTCAGATTAATCCATTCTGAATTTTTAAACATTCTGCTAGTTTTGCTAAGCATGATGTATTACTAGTATGATTTAAACATGTTTACTTTGCATCCCCACAATATATGAC
>NC_049987.1:977409-990483 GCF_000003815.2 Branchiostoma floridae | reverse complement strand
TCCTAATCTGATTTGCGATCGCCATAACTGATTGCCACCGGAAGTCCATATTTGTGGCAAAAATTCAAGAATACGGAAAGTTATGTCCTTGCTAAAAATGAGTGTGGTTCACTGCAATAGCAGAAGTTGAAAACACGCATGTTTTTTACATTGCTGTAAAAAAAAGATGCACAGAGATGATCATGGTATTTGTTCCAATGTAGAAATAAGTCGTCATATTGTGGGGACGCAAACAACATGTTAAAGCCTGTAGTCATACATCATGCTTAGCTGCAAAACTCAGCAAAATGTTTAAAAGTTGAGAATGGATTAATCTGTCATTAAACGATATAAATATTTGAGTAGAATATAATCCCTACAAATGATTTTTTTCGTGGTGATAGCATATTGCTACATCGGTTCTATAAAAACAAAGACTGACATGTGTATCACTGTTGTCAACAACATGATTTGTGGAAAAGTCAGTGGAATACGACCTACTTTCAGGGACATGTACATTCAATGTTAGAATACCAGAACTCGAACTGTCCAAACGTGCATGTGATAGACAATATATTTGTTTATATTCCATGTTAATTTCAATTTCAGAACAAATTTACTTTGCAATTTATGACAGTTCAAAGAGAGCACAAAATGACATATCATCAAAATCATGAAAATTGACCCACTTTAACGGACAATTGCGTAGCAACAAAACAAGAACCCAAAATTTACAAGCATGGCCTTGAGAAACAAAATTTTGGTTTACATTTCATGTAAATTCTAGTTACAGAACAATTTTGGCTTGTGACTTATGATAGTTCGAAGATGGTGCACAATGATGTATTTTATCAAAATCATGAAAATTGACCCACTTTTAAGGACGATTACGTAGCAACGAAACAAGAACCCGAACTTTACAAACATGTATTTGGTAGAGAATATATTGGTTTATAATCCATGTGAATTTCAATTGCAGGGCAAGTTGGGTTCGGAACTTATGATAGTTTAAAGAGCGCCCAAAATAACATATTATCAAAATCATGAAAATTGACCCACTTCAACGGACGATTACGTGGCAACGAAACAAGAACCCAAACTTTGCTAGCATTCATCTAATAGCCCTATAGTAGGTTATTATTTGTAGTAAATTGCAAGCGAAAATGTTTTATACTTATGGACTTTCAGTGCTTTGAAGTTGGGCAAAATTTCAATTTTTTTACAACCTGAAAACAGTGTATTGTATTCAGGCTGCCCAGGACCTTAGAGTTTACAGGAGATTAAGTTTACTGCTATTTTATACAAGTTTAGGCATTGCTCTGATCAGCATATTCTGCATTTGTTGTTTAGTTAAAGCATTGTTCAGTGATAGTGCCCTAAAGTTGGCCAATTTTCATGTTTTGGGCATGCCAAAATCCGGAAAAATGGCCCCAAAACTTCTTTGGCCTGTTGCCATGGCAACGAGGGGTTCTGAGAAGAAAGAAAGCTATTTTGAGGGGTTGTGTACCAAGTACTATCACTGTGCAAAATATGAGCCAAATCTATTTTTTGACCGGTGCCACCATTGTTTGACCCTTACAGACATTCGCTCTTAAGTACTATATCAATGGGCGTCTTGGAGACGAGCAACAACAGGCCGTCTTTGCATACTGCGATGCTATTCAAAACTTCATATAGGGCCATTCCACAGTTTAAACTTTTCAGTAATAAATACATCCTCCATTATGTTTATAAGAGTATCAATTCAATGGACTGCAAAAAAGGTCAGGTTTTTACTATTGTTAACTAATTCACATCTTTATTTCTATATCAAGCTCTGTGTTTGAAGAGGCACCTGTGGTAGAACAATATCACCTGGCAACCATTCCTGACGTAGATCGGCAGTACCTCATCCGCCTACGGAACCGATGGTGGGTGGAAAATGCCCCTCAAGGCTCCGACCCAACGGTACCACTGGCTGGGTCAGATTATGGCCTTATGTCACATTAAGTTTCTAGGTAACCACGAGAAGACCATGCTTTAGGCAAGTGTTATCAATCAACACGAGTAGGAATTTTTGTGTTATAGAAAGTGCACAGTACAGAGGATTAAAAAAAGTTTACTTTATCACAAGAACTAATAAAGGACGGAGGATGTCGATCGAGCGAAGAATTTTCCATGTAAGTATATCCCATATTAAATATATTTAAAATAAACACAAAGCTTAAAACACATATTTAAGTAATGCAATTTCCGGTAAACATTTTAAAAGGAAGTGTAACATCTCTATTGAAGTCGCGGACAATAGACTAGAATTATATGTACCTGGTAACCTAGACCTGTACATTGAGATGCAAACTTGCTACCTAATAAAGGTGTGACCACCCATCCCCCATTATACCAGCCTAAGTACTGCGACAGGGTCTAATTCACAGTAACATATCCACTAAGTCCCGAAGAATACGAAGTGGACGAAGAACAAGTCAACCCAGGAAAATGAAAGTAGAAGCCACCGTTCTTATAAAGAAATGCCTATAGCCTTCTTCGGCCGAGATAGGATTTGGGGTGGGGGTGAAGCAGGGTCCATTTCGTAATTCAGCAAGTGCAAGCCCATCAGAAATCATTTTGCCTAAAAAAAAGAACAAAACCAAACACCAACGTTTAGTAGCGACATATCGACACAAACAGTTTGTGAGTTAGCACAGGAACACAATACAGGTACGAACACGAAGTAAAGCCTGCACAGCGGCATGTCACAACAAGACAGCACTGCTGCAATCGCAGTAAACTCCAGACTACGACAAGTTGGTGATTTCACTGTATCAATCCGCCATTGTTATCACGTTACAAAATAATTACAAGAAAAAAATTCAAAAATTAAATTATTATGTGTAAAATATGCCAGCAACGAAAACCAAAATATTGATGTTGTCCCAACAATTTGATATTGTCTTCCAACAATTTGAAATTATTAAAGATATGGTCCTTTTTTTCTGTCGCAGTAGGACTTGGCAACTTCAGCTGAGAACAGTGATAAGGCACCAACAGGTGTGCGGACACCTGTGAGAGTCTGCTCGACCGATTTCAGCTGTCAATCACAATCAGCAGTTCATCCAGTGAGAAAATAATGATTAGTGATTTGACCAATAGGAAATGGGCTTCGTTACCATAAAATATTCTTGCATTTTAGGTCTTTGTTGCTTTTCTTTCTATTTTATGGCAGAAGAAGGATGACTTAATTAGGTTAGTCATTATTGAAATTATCTGTCAGGACGTATCCCTGTCTTTATTTGCAATATATTGGATATCGATCAGATAATTTCCAAAATATTATACACATATTTACTTTATTGGGGGTTAATTAAAAGGACTGTCAGGCGTTGTCAATGTTCACTAATTTGATTTGATGAAAAAACACAGAAACGCACATATTCTTTTTAATTTACCATATTGCTGCCTCCTGATATCACGTGATCTGGCCCATACCACGTTTTGCTTAGATGCTGTTTCACTCTCTTCGGTGGTATTTGTAAATGTGCCGATGAAAATAGTACAGTGTTCTTGAAGCAAACATGTCCATTAGAGCAGGCAAACTTGTCACTTATTCACACTTTAAGGTCTATTATTGTGACATCCAATGTGTTCGAAAACTAAAACAATGTCTTTCGTTTCGTTTACTCTTTGGAAGCGGACGAGTTGCTCTTGCGGATGGATATAATGAGAATGACGGCGTTCTCCTTATATCCGATAAGGAGAACGCCGTCAGTGGAACTCCCTCAGTTCAGATGGTCACATGGGATCTGTACAGTTTACACCAAGCTTACTATCAGCTTTCAATTAGCGCTTTGGTGAAACCCCTAGCTATTTCATGCATGGTTTGTGTTCTTCATTCATCTGGTGAGCGTATGTTGCATTCCTGCGGAGTAATTTTCTTGTTTTGCCTGATCTCCAGTTTATTCTACAAATGTCCACCTCCCATCTATCCCACCCTCCATGCTTATTTTAGTCATACCAGGTTAGGGTGTCGGAGTGGCTCTTCTTTTCTTCATTGCCCTACGTAGTTCACAAGTAACTTGCTACCTGCTTAAAATTAGCGCCGTGTCGAAGCATTCTTTAATGTTTGGTGTATGGTTTGTCATCTAGTGAATTAATGATGCGTGTATTAATCACTTGTTTTAGTTCATATTCTGAAAGCTTTGTTTCGTTATGCCCACCCCCCATAATTTCAGTCATTTTTGTAGAGGGCAAAGCATTTCAAATGGTATTGTCCCAATTTACCCTCAGTGGAAGCGAATGTTTAATATCCTGTAAGCCGCTGTTTGTATCGTCTCATTCTGCCATATATATGTCTGTTTCGAGTGGATATCTGTGGCTGTTAAAGGTCTGGTTAGACCATATAAAGAGACTGATGAAGTATGGCGGCGTTACAGCGATGTGAATTACCATAAAACTGCAGCGCCTTGACTAAACTGTTCAAAAGATTCATCACCTGGCTGATTATGGCATTGGTACCTGAGCAAACAACACAGCTCCTTTTTTTCTTTCTTTCTGGCAGAACATCCAGCTTACTCAGGGTAGGTTAGTCAAGGAAACTCTTACAGCTGTCCAGCCTCTTGGAAACCCAGACTTCGGGGACTGTACTAAGTACAGTGGGGGCTGGTTCAGCTGAGTTAGATGGGTTTGCTGGATGTTAGCACCGTATCTTTAAATTAAAAAAAACATACGTTCCTATAACTGTGTTTTTGCTCTCGATACCAAGTCCTTTGAACCGTGGTGTGTACGGGGAGACACATTTTATTGATATGATCCTTAATTTGAAACAACACGGCGATGAAACAAAGACTTTGTAGACAAACATATCTGGTCAGGGACCTTGTAGTGCAATTGTCACTTCACAAAATGAACAAGACATTGAATTGATTAGCCTAAGCCACACCCAAATGATTGATATACTATTACTAGGATGTAATGAGGTTAATTGACTCGTGCCAAGATTTGTGTGAATGAGGGCAGTAACTTCCTTTTTGACGTCGCAAGTTAAGTTTTAACGATGATTTCCTGACATCTTAGACAGCTACCATCGCATCAGAAAAAGCTTTCCCTTATCTTATCTTAGCTATCAGTGGCTTAATCACCTTTTATGAAAGTGAGATACTGTTTTTGCTATACTGTTGTACTTGCTTTACTATTACTTATTCTCAATTAATCAAATACTTTAAAGCGGTTGTATATCGTAGAATTTCATGACTGGAAAACGTGATGTCGGGCAACCTACATCTACAGTCAATATCTTTAACGCTTATCGTATGAAACACAGCAATGTCCTGTACCTGGAATGTAATGTGATTTTCCTCACGCTTACCCAGATACGCGTCAGAGCTAATCCACATCATGTCTGCTGATCTTTCCTTGGTCTCAGTATACCGGCATTCTTTTTTTTCTAAATGGCTATGTAAAGGTTAGAAATTCATGTATGACTTGACACTTACCAACACAAGAGATGGTACTTCTAAAAGCTCATTTGTCACCATGTTGTCATTTTGGGTTCAACATCGGGTGAGGAGAAGATTATAGTGTTAAGAAAATTTTTATTGGATCTGAAATGATCAGATTACATCTGTCTTGAAAATGATTATCCAGTTGCGATATTTATCTTTTGAAAACCATACAATATAGACGACTAAAAATCAGGAACTAATGTATATAGCATAAATGAAAATGACCTTTATTGCATATTCCTGCCCAACATTGGCTAAATGTATTTGGTTAGATGTATAGTTGCAAAGACGTTAAATTTGACATGATCTAAAATATACAGTCTTTTCTCTCTTTTTAAAACTTGGGTAAACAAATTTAGAGCTTTTCCAATACGCTGTACTTTTTAGTAGTTTTAGATAGAATGTAGCTAAACATTTAGTCCTTGTTTAATAATAGATTTATAATGGAATGTTACTTGTTCCATGGTAACTTCATGTCTGGTAATCTTGTTTTCGTCGCAAAATAATCCAGAATCCCAAAAAGACAACACGTGAATGGTTGCAGGATTAGGTACAATTAACTACTGGGATAACATACTAATAACTGAACACTTGCTACAGAGCTAGCTTGGTCCTTACATCTGCTTTGAACTCTGATTATGCCTATTTCTAACCAATCACATCCCAGGCATTTTACTATGGATATAGAGCAAAATGAACAGTTTGTTCTGGATTTCGGAAGGGGGAAAGATGTTGCATCCTTTCAATATCGGATGTCGACTACAGCAGTATAAATGTCCATGCAGTAACCCAGCGAGCAGTCAACATGCCCCTTGAAATAATAAAGAGACGCTTTTTCAACAACGGTTGCTTTATTCTCACCGTCTATCACCTTCCTCAGGGCAATTCTGACTGGTTCACATTGTACTGCAGGACAGGTGTCGCTGCTCACACAGTTCAGATGCGGTCACAAAACGAAAGTAGTTACAAGTGTACAGACATATTTATGCAAATTATTTGCAAGGCGGCCCCAAACGAAAAGGAGTGTAAAACATAACAGTTGTCAAGACGGTGAATACTGTCCCACACGACTGAGTCTGCCCCCCCCCCCCCGTCTCTGTTCATGACTGAAGTAGACTTCCTGATCCAAACAGCCTCCTTTATCAAGCGGGTGCATCTGTTGTCCTCTCTATTACCTTGGTCCCGACAAGTCTATGACACAATTTTTTCTCATGGTATGGTCTGTCACCGCTGATTTGTTCTCTTCATTCTCAGATTCTTTCCTCTGTGCCCTAGTGTACCGTCGATGTTCAGTCTTTTGAAAGAAATTTGGCTCCAGTATTCATTACGTACCTGAGAAGCTGATGACAGCTGTTGTACACGTTTCTAGAGGCGACCTTGAACCGTGTCTTTTTTACCTCAACCGCCTGGTGGGTGATTAACAGCTTCGCATCGCAGTGAAGCCAGAGCAGACACCATACCATGTTTACTTAATGGGGTAAAAGGCAGGGGCGTGTGCGAATGGTGACCATAGGACTCCATCTTGTAGCTGCCTTTCTCCCTCGATTTACTCGCTTCCTCTGCAGCATTCAGTTTTTTTTCCTGACGGAATGAGACTGGCGTAGCACATGGTCTGTTCAGTCGTTCTGGAAGAAATGTGACTCTCTCTATTCATCACATACCTGTGCAATTGCCAGCCGTTGTCGTACACGACTACTCTAGGGACCACCCCTTTCCGTGTCCTCAGTGTCTCGCATTGAACCGCCACTTGCAATGTCATTAAGCCCATGACAGACGCCATGTGGACAGAACAGGGCAAATGCTCCAGGCTTGAGCAAATGGTGAATATAGACTCCTTCCGGTAGTTGTTTTCTTTCTTCCCTGGCTTCCTCGCTTCCTCAACAACGTGGCAAACAGAGTTGAGAAAGGGCAGGGAAAAAGAGTAGATGTATGGTTTGCAGTCAGGGGAATATTCCTCGTTGAATTTCTGAAAAAAGGGAGAGAAGAAGAGTGGAATCATTCGGAGAAAGGACATCGGGTCTGAACAAAAGTCAACAGATAAAGAAAATACAGATAAGAGATGAATATAAAACTTACCGTCACACGCAACAGTATTCGGTTTCTGTTCGCATTTACTAGTTTTGGAAAAAAAATTGCTAGTATGTAGTATGTGAAGAAATCAACAAGTATATCTTACAAAAATTAATGCTTTTAAATGGGCTATCATAATATTATTGTGAAATAATTGTTAAATTTTTCATCTTCTCCAAATTGATGATCATTATATGAGCCTTACTTTCTGTCCCCGTGTCGTTGCCTTGGTTCAGGACTCATGATAACGACACAAGACAGATTATGTAATGGTTTTATTTTTCCGACCCATAGACCATCAGGCAAGGCAGAAAAGGCGACGGACGGTAGAATATTAAACTAACCAGAAAAGTCATTGTTTTACAGAGGACGGATCCTCGCAGTAACTCGATCACGATTCACACCATGGACAAAAATGAACAAAATCACAGAAACCGACACAGTTACACGTCGGGCCTGTACGCCACGAGTTCCAAGCTTGCCGAAACATCTTGTATGGGATCGCCATGGGAGTGGCTACGTACCGCATGCACTCCGTATCTCACGCCATGCTCTTTGTGTCGTTCGCAATGGCTGATTACCTTGCTTGCACCATCGAGCTGAATTAATCCGCCAAGAGACGAAGTAGAACAATGCTACATCCCGGTCAGCAGCAATTGTGTAGCAAGAAATCAGCTGATTCAAGTTCCTTTTGTTCGTAAGCTTAATATAATCATTTTGATATTTATAGCGGGGCACCCAAAACTGCAGAGTGGATCTGTTTCGTTATCGCCCCGCACAAAGTCACACTTTACTGAACTACCGTAGCAGGACAGAGCTGTATCAGTGTTCGTAACACGAACACCCTGTTTGTGGATTTTGTGAAATCCGTAGAAAGTTAGGGTTCCAAAGTGAGATGAAGCGTTAGATTGATGACACTTTCTATAACTCATTTTGCAATTTCCTGATAGCTGTGGTGATCATTACATTTAACTTAATGGCAGTCCCTTTTGTAAGGGCATGCAGGTGTTTGTGCCCCAAAGAGGGTACTGTACCCTTGTCATACTGTTTTCTGTCTAAGACTACTGTTTATCTGCCTTTGTCTACTGAAAGAATCACTGTCTTGATCAGTGGCCAAATCTTTGAGAGCAGTTTGTTCTTTCCGGGCGATGTTGCTGGTAAGGGGGTATTTTCACAATGGTACTTAAAGGCACCCCATTTGATCCCTCTTATTGAAGTTGCTCGTGATCTTTGCTTCCTTCTTCTGTATGAGGAAAACTCTATCGCAGTCAGTTTTTCTTGATATGATGGTTGTTTGCGCTTGATAACAACGTTCATTATCATCATCGAGTTAGATCATTCTTTCGTAATTTGATGTTACCATCGTCATTAGTCAGGAGCTTAATGCCATTCGAATCGAAGGGATTGACATTGACTAAGCAATGAAATTTCTTTGAAATCTATTCATTGTTTTTGATTTATTTATTGCCTTGGCTGCTAATAACGCACAACCAGGGTTGCCAAACTATTATAATGCCATTACAGAGGCTTCTAACAAGGATACTAGTTGATGTAGAGGTCCAGTTCAGTCAACTCTGAGGGATTGGTTTCGTGTATCATTAAGAGGACTTCTGCATCCCACAGGAGCTGGACCATCGTACCCAAGACAGGTCAGATCACTTTACTTTTTTTATCTCATTTGGAATAGCCAGTGCATCCACAAGACAAAAAACTTCTTTTTCAAGACGGATATCTTCCTCACCAATGTCGTTTAGGCTGCTGCTGAGCTTTCTGTGACGAGTTGCCTTGTTCTAGTCGTGCTCCAAGACCCTGGCAGTAATGGCCGTCATATCAAGGCCGACAAGAGAAGGATAATCACCTTAGTCTGACCTGTTATAAGAGGAAATTAGTTTAATGAACATGTTATCACACAGAATATCGATGCTCTTACAACGGAGCAGCAACACATCAGTGAAATTTGAAACACAATCATACCTCCCAGCCTCCTGATACACGACGTCAAGTAGTTGTGGGAGTGTATTCGCTTCTGTGTATCGGTATTAAAGAAACGAACATACTTACCTATTCGAGTACAGAGCTATGCACAGCATCTTGTTGGCTGTCAGCAAAGCATTCCTCTTCTTCAGATTGCAGCGAGTTTATGTACTCCACTAGTATCTACAGGCCAGCCCTACGCTGCTCCAGGGTCCAAATCATCCAGGTTTCACAGATCTTAACACTCACACTCAACATAATGGATATTGGCCTTACTCACATCTAACCAAGGTGACGGGTGAGTAGCAGCACGTTCTGGCTTGTGTCCACTGGCTCTGAACTCAAAGGGTGCGCAACTTTCCTGCTACGGTGCACGGCTTTAATTCCAGCAGTTAACTAGTTCCATCTTAAAAACATGCTCTTCTCGTAGGTTACGCAGTATAGAGGATTTCTGACTCGTTGACTTCATGCAGAAATTACTGATAGTTGCTGCTACGCATCTGTTAATCGAAATTCAATCAGAAGAATGTGGTAACACACATAATGGAATCTCGCGTGTATGGGGTGTTGTCGTCTGCGAATATAAAGATAAAGTAGTTCTCTTTACCATGCATTGAACCACCGCAGTCCATACCGTAGATGTGCTCGTCCACTATATGCGAACCAGGGATACCACGGGTGGAGTTGCACCCAAATGTACTAGAACTGGGTGGGTGGATATGCCTGATGTCCGTGTTGTTGATCACTGCCTGGAGTTTTGAATTGGATAGCGCTATTACTGCCACGATTTGAACACTCTAGACATGTTCTTGACAGTCACTTCCTCTTGTACCATGGATCGGTATGAATTAGTCATACCAATGGTGGTTAGACTGTTCTTCACCTTAGCCCTTCTATGGCCCTTCTGTTCTTTCATTCCCATACCAAGTGTCTTAATCTTTCTCCCATGTGCTGTGCTTTTACGCCTCCCGTCTGAGTTTATCTTCTGACTGAAGTACCGGCACGCAAGACTCACTCCAAAACAGCGCAGGCTGTTAACTGGTATTTCTCGTATATATCTTTGAGATGAAGACGTACAAGACGACATCGAACTACCTGAACCTAACAGAATGCAGGGTGTTGTCGGCCTTTATCAGTGAGGTTTATCAGTATTCCTACATCAGAATGGTAAGCGTGACAGAAACAGAAATATATATTGTTATTAATCAGACCATGACATTCATTTTTGGAGATTGCCAGGAAAGTGGCGTTATAAATAGAATTCAAAGTGTACTTCACTTTGCTTATTCTTACCATTTGTCCCATATCTTTCCCGTTCCCGGGTGGTTCCTAGCTCTGTGCCATATGGTCAAGTCATGGGCCTACATCTGCTGCTGGGGCAGCTGCAGCTCTAATACAAAAAAGTATATGTTGAATATGTAATATGTAAGAAGTTAGATTGACACATGACATGTTGGCTTTTGCAGTAAACTGACAGCTTTACATGCCGTCAGAAGTCAATACACTTGCCGCCATTCCGTTTCTTTGTAACTCCGAATCTGTCCCGACTGTAGATGTGGGCACGTTCTTGCCACCATGTCAACGGCCTTCTTGAAGATTTTTGTCCTTTGACCTTTTCGCCCGTTATCGGTTCAAGGCTGCTCTGGCTTCCGTGTACAAAATTGGTTAGTCAGTTGTTTGCATGTTGTATGTGTTTTTGTTCAATTCCTAGGTCAGTGTTCTCTGCACAAAACGTTTAAGATAATTAGAGAACTACAACAAAAAAATGTCAAGACATGCATTTGAGTACATGATGTTTCTACGGACACTTTACTATTTATTGACTATCGACGTAACCTTATGTTACTAGAATGGGAAAGCTAAATACTATACTTTCCATCACTTGGTCCTTCTTTCGCAAAAGAAATTTTAATTATCAAAGCAATAAAATGCAAGTCAGGGTCATGGAATGTACATTCTATACTCCATTCAATTTTGCCGAATGAAAGACCCCATACATAAATTGCAAATGATAGTATTATTGGAACATGTACGAAGAATGAAAAACTCACTAAAAAGGCCTTTCTCTCAGGAGTCCTTTTCCGCTCTAACTCCGGTGTCATTTGTTTGCCACCGACCGCGGCGCTGGTGCTGGAGGATTCCGTCCTTTTATCCCCGGGCGGGTATGAAGGATGAAACGCACGACTGAAACCCGGCAGTAAGACCACGGCTAACAGGTGTCAGCTGCTGGTATGGTGCTTTGTGGGATATTTCCTTCACTTCATCTATGGAAGCTACCATCTCATGGACCTGGACAGGCATGTAGCCTGAAATCAGAATGTCTCAAGTACGAGATGTATGAATATAGCATGTCCAATAAAGCCACGACTGTAACATGACCGACAGGTGCGGGTGTCACGTATAGCTAGCCTCCATTTACAATACTGAAGTTATTTGACAATTTATCAGGTTGTCCCCATATTGTATTATAATATCCATCAGTCATATTCTTGTAGTTGGACAGAATATTATGCATAACATTACAACAGTGCTGAATGACATTTCGTCGATAAATGGATTCATAGAAAGTATCAATTGGCTTTCCACAAATGGAGAATTCGTTGATTGTCTTCACAATACCATTAAACAACTACTTACCTTGTACTCCTTTAATCACAAGGTCAATCTCTTGCGTCGACTTTTCACCCTCTTGACAGCATGTTATGCCTGGCCATTCACAAAGGAAAACTACATGAAAAAGTTAAATGTCAAGATATAAAATGATAATTCTGTTATTTTATTATAACCATTTATTATTCTATTTCATGCCTTCATTTATTATATCTTTATACAATTATAGTATCAGGAAATTATATTCAGGAGAGGAAAGAATGACAACACACCATTCGTTGCAGTATTGACCACCATTGTGACTACAACAAGTACAGGCAGCTCCGCCATTCTAATGCTGTGTCGTGTCCTGACTTGCAGGAGCAACAATTATTGAGAATCATTATGAGGATAGTGAATACATAATAAGAAGTAGCTAAACATGATTTTGGAATCAGGTTTAAACAGCCGGAAAATCCTGATAACGTATAATCATCTTTGCGCGATTTAATTCGTAAGAATAGAAGAAATTTGTTTCCAACAGTTATAAGGTATCTGTCAATACAAAGTATAATGAGGAAAAGAAGCATGTACTTTGGCCGCTTTGTATTTTTTAACGTCCATTGACAAGTCTGCTATCGGCCGATACCTGACAAACCTATCCCTAATCTGGAGTTCCTTTCATTCTCTGCTGGTTTACTATCTGTGTCTCTGACAGTTGATTCCATGGTTAAACCAACAGTCTGATCCTTCATTTAAGCGGTTGAGTCTCCTGATTTGTGTTTGGTGTCTTACGAACAACTTCAAAATTATTTAGAGGCTCACCAACAATCTAGCGTAGTAGAATGCTTAAATAATGAATTCCCTGCCAACGTAAACCTTGGAGCCGATCTGGTTACATTCCATCCTTAGGTACACACTGCCATATGTTAAGTATATGTATCATAATCTCCAAGCAGATCTTGCTGTGGCAAATGGAAGGAGT
>NC_049987.1:970415-977309 GCF_000003815.2 Branchiostoma floridae | reverse complement strand
TAAACAAAGAGACTTACCACCAGTCACGCACGTATACATTGAGTACGGAATATCATAACGAGTTTGCCTATCCTGTAATAACATCATGTTCACTATCACAGAGGCGACTAAGTATTTAGATGAATTCTATCAAATTAATATGATCTACTTCTACCAAACATTTATACGAATACGAATTTTATACTTATATCTATAAGAATGACGAACCTGAAACTTACAGAAATTTCAACCATCAACGTTGACGCTTTGTTGCACTACCATACCTCGCCACTAGGAGACCCTTTATTAAACTTGTAGTCTTGAGTTATGTTGTACACAGACGAACGCACATTCATACACAGCCCTCTATAGAACCGACGATATATATACAGAATTTAGACAAAATTTACAGAATGTATACAATCCACGACGAAATATGCGAATAATAAAGGGTTTTACAATATAATATTATTTTAGGAATTGTTTGTATTCGTTGTGAATTTCGTTAACTCCTCCTGAATAGTATGAACTCCGTACTGTTCGGTTGTTTCTTAATTCTTACAGTAGTGGATTGTAAGAGACCTGTAAAACACGCAGTTTTCCGCAAAGACCTTCAAAATTGCGTGAAGTGACAATCCTGTCGAATTCACAGAAAGCCATATATTGTGATATTAAAGTCTGCCGTATGGATCAAGATTGCCTCCTAGCAGGTCAAGACATTACTGCAGAAGGAATCACTTCTTGCTGCAAGAATAATATAAATCACTAGGTGGCATGAATGACACGTGGCGAGTGTCCATATGCCTGACTAGTTTAAAGCTTATGATTTGATTTTTAAGACTTGTCTATATGCACGATAAATCGAACATAACAAAGCAAAACAAACAGCGATCTTTCATGCGAGTGCAAAGAGACGTTATCATTTTTCAACCAAATCAGTTAACATCGAGGGCTAAATGTTGTACTGACTATCACTTTCACGCTATCACTTTCACGTTCACTCGTATAGAATTGATATGTTTCTCTACAAATAAAAATCCGAAATACATGGAATTCACACAATATTATAGTAAGAACTATATGTATTCATGTCCAACCTATAATGTAGAAAGAACTGAATAATTGTAGACGATACGGTAAAACATTACCATTATCTTCCATGCGAAAAAAAGGATCTTAACATCCCACTTGCATTATGCATTATTCTTAATACTGTAAATGCATGTAAGTTTGAGGGAATGTACGCAAACTCATGGGAGGAATTTTGTTTTCGATCAGAAATGTCACAAGTACACAGTCATATTGATATACGCGTGAGATCAGTTTTGACCCCATACGGTGGTTTGAGGGTTAACTTATCCAAGCGAAAACACAAACAGAAAAAAAACTTTATAACTGTCATTTCATATAAATGTAACTACTCTGCGATAAGAACATATCACTTGTCTACACATTTGACAATACATACCAAAGAGCCTACAACTACCATCCTCCTACGCAGGGACATCCAACAGCCAAACTGCCTGTCTGGATGTACCCTGCTCTTTTAACCGTCACTCTTAGTTCCTGTGGACCCCCCCCCCCCCCAAACCAGCTGTCAGCCAATGAGAGAATAGGCTTTCCGTTTTCAAAAACTGTCTCGCATGTATAAGGGACTAAAGCATAATACTAGCCAAGCCGCTCACCTTACTGCGCTAGCGTCAACTTACTACATTACGGCATCCATAAAGACCATGAAATCATAACAGGCATCGTGGTCAATTTTAAAAACGATTCTATTGTGTGAATAAGAAATATGTAAATACATCTTCAAAGAACACATCAACAAGGAAATTTGGTATAGTTTAATAGCATACGAGGTAAGACTAACAGTAATATTTCAATAGTGTAAATTACTTATAATTACTGTACTCGACGTTTAAAACCGTGGGAACCCGTTAGTTACTACAACTACAAGCACAAATTCATAGTATCACTGTCAGTGAAATCTTAGTTTTCTAAATGTTAGCTAATTGTGTTAATATTTGCACACAAAAAATTCCATACTAAAAGACTTAAACTTAACGAGAGCTCTGAGTTTTAACTGGGAGAAAACAATTACAATTGTTTGTCACCTGAAAATGCTGCTACGACGTTGCCCGGGACCTAATTAAATCACTACCGATATGTCGAAATACAAACAAACCCATCCAATAGCGATGTACCTTGAGAAAAGAATTAATATGGAAATATAACTGTGAATATGTACAATGGGGTTTACAGTACACGACTGTCTTCTTTGTTTTGTGGGTACCACGATGTCTAGTTTTGTATCTACCATGCCTTTTCTTTGCCTTTCCTCTTCTTATTTCTTTTAGGTGAATATTATAAATTATAAGATAAACAAAATCCATCAAGGGATATCGCTGCAAGTTCACAGAGACCTGCAACAGCAATATCCCGAAGGTAGAAATAAGCCGGCGACAGAGCCTTCCGTGGAGGCAAATTAAAGAACAATGCAAAAGCGAACTCTAGCGGCTTGTTAAGTCATAGCCATGTAGACTCTTGACCTACTTCTGGTTATGACGTCATGCGTTGTCTCTGTAGCGCATCACAAGGTGGTTTCGTCACACGTGATCATCACAGAGCGCACTGTTCCAGAACGTAATGTACATAAGCAGCTTACCAGGACACTACCGTCCAGTCGACTTTCGTCACCATAGCAACATTGCACCCCATCCACCGGCTTAGCCTGGAATCCAGCCATGTTGTGCTTTGGTCACCCTGAATCCTGTGTATGTAAGCAGCTTACCAGGACACGTTACCATGGATATGGTATAGACAACTATGTTTTAGCTTGGATATGCTGCAGACAACTATGCTTAGCTTGGGTTTGCCTTGTGTGTAATAGACTTGTCACAGGTCGTACACGGTGTAGACAAGTTACCATGGATATGGTATAGACAACTATGTTTTAGCTTGGATATGCTGCAGACAACTATGCTTAGCTTGGGTTTGCCTTGCAGACAACTGAAATGTAATAGACTTTATTTTTTACGTTGCAAAAACGGTTTGATACAACACATAATATTTTTCTTGAACATTTTAATACAATCGTTAATGTATATGGTAGTACTTGCGGACAGACGAAGTAAAGACTCGATGACAACAAGAGTTACTTTTATTTGAAAACTTTTGTGTTGTGTGTTTTATCACGGTTGTACCATGAAGAGTGAAAAACGATAACGTTCTTTCTGGAATAAGTGGGGGTGGCCCTTAAAAGGGCCGGTGTTCTTGCTGGATGGTTTGGTGATGTTCTAGGCTGATGTACTAGGAGCTATGATCAGGAATTTCACATCGGGGTATTTACTATGCAACAATTCTATTGCCTTTTTGCAGTGGGCTAAGTCATACATATATACTGGAACGTATTCGTCATACCAAATAGGCACTTCATGAAGTTCCATAGAAAATTTTCGATATCTTACTGTCATGATGATGTTGACTATCTCGCGAAGAACTATGTACAAGTTCGGTGTAAGTTACCATGGATATGGTACAGACAAATATGTCTTAGCTTGGATATGGTGCCGACAACTATGGTTAGCTTGGGTTTGCCTTACAGACAACGAAATGTAATAGACTTTATTTTTACGTTGCAAAAAAACGGTTTGATACAACACATAATATTTCTTCTGAACATCTTAATACTATCGTTAATGTATATTATAGTACTTGCGGACAGACAAGGTAAAGACTCGATGACAATAAGGGTTACTTTATTTAAAGAGTTGAAAAACGATAACGTTCTTTCTGGAATAAGTGGGCCGGGGTTTATTGCTGAATGGTCGTTTGTCCTTTTAGAATGTTGTGCTGGGAGCGAATGTTAGGAATATCACCTCGTGATAGTCACTACGTAACAAGTCTATCGCCTTGTTGTAATGAATTAGGTCATACATATATACTGGTATGTAGTCTTCTTGCCAAATCTGGACTTCGTAGAGTTCCATAGAAAAATTTTTCGATATCTTACTGTCATGATGATGATGTTGGCTATCTCGCGAAGAACGTTGTACAATTTCGGTCCAGCTTGTCTCTCAATTGGCGTCTGTTTCTGGCGGGGGTAGAAGTACGTGAATTGCTTGTTTCTGCTGCGGGTGAAGTCACGTCTACTTCTGTCGAAGTTTGCAGGAAAATGAATTTCAGACAAGTTGTAGAAAAGCCGGTTTAGCAAACGTCGCTCCGCCTACAACGGTCAAGACATCCAATCAGGGCAACGTGGTGGGGGATAAACCAGTCTGACAAGAAATCTCCACGCGCTAATGTCAATACAGACTAGTTACCATGGATATATTTTACAGACAAGTTTTTTTTTTTTTTTTTTTGAGACTTTACTGGTAAAAGAAGATTTTTTAAATTTATAAACATTGAATCGATGTGATACTACAGTCATCAATCTATGGGTTTTTAAACCTGAGCAAGGGATCGCGCGCGCGTGTGCTTGTGTGTGAGTGTGTTTGTATCGAAAATACGTCTTGAAATTATCAAATCGTTTGTTCTTGAATCTAATTGACTGTCTTGTCGGACATTGAAGTAAGCATTTACAGTTACTTGTCTTATGTGAAGGATCAGCCCAATGCTTTTATCTTGAATTAATGGAGGTCGCAAAATTATGTGTTTAGTGATTATACACGGTGAATTACTTTTCTCTTTGTCTTTTTTTTTTTTTTTTCGCAAGACAAATAATTTGTCTTGTCTTATACGCAACCCAGCCCCAATTTGGGTATTGAATGAATAGAACATATCCTGTGCAGGTTACTTGTCTTATGTGAAGGACCTGTTCAATGCTTTTATCTTGAATTGATGGAGGCCGGAAATTATGTATTTAATGATTATACATGGTGAATTGCTTTTGCTGTCTTACTTCCTGTAAGACAAAAATTGTTTTGTCTTATACGAAACCCAGCCCAATCTGTGTATTGAATGAATAGTACACATCCTGCGCTGAAAATTGTGTGATGTCAATTACATAATTAACGTTTTTGTACTTGGTTAATGATTTCTTCCTGTTTACCTTTTTATCAGAAAACTGGCTGTAATTGCTATATTGTTGGTGACTTCCTGAAAAAAAGATTTGTCGGGTGTGGTTATGTTTTTTGTAGGCGCGGCTTAAACGAGTTGTCTATAGACACAGGGCTATATAATCGCACATTTTCTTGCATCGAGTAATACCGACTGGCGTGCGAGGCACCTTGCATCACGTTAGAGAGAGAGAGAGAGAGAGAGAAAGAGACGACTCAGCAATGTTGGTTCAAGCGACAACGGTGATCAACAGCTCAGACACTGAGATTTTGACATCAACGTTAGGACTTCCTGAACTGTTGAACGAATCTGATGAAGAAGGACTTCCTGAACTGTTGAACGAATCTGATGAAGAAGGACTTCCTGAACTGTTGAACGAATCTGATGAAGAAGGACTTCCTGAACTGTTGAACGAATCTGATGAAGAAGGACTTCCTGAACTGTTGAACGAATCTGATGAAGAAGGACTTCCTGAACTGTTGAACGAATCTGATGAGGATCAACAATACAGTAATCAGCCTTTCAACACAACGTGAGTAGAGGATTTTTTTTTTATCATCTTTATGTAGACTCTGTACACTTTGTAACCCAAACCGTATAGAAAATGAAGTCAACTTTATATTAGAGTGTTCTTTATACAATGATATACGCATCTCTTTTTACCAGTGCTCTCAATGCATAGCTCACGATATATTGTTTTATTCAACTGTAATACTAAATGTAATAGTACTTGCAGTCGTAAGTATCATATCATGAGATTAGCTGCATTTAGCAAACATGGGCAGGAACATACAAATAAAGATCATCAATTTAAGATTTTTCTTTTCTGGTGCGATATTTTCAAGTTTTGTCAAAATGAGAGAAAACATCAACATCAATTTTTGTGAGTTTTTTTTTAGTTGAAATATGTTTATTCGTGTGTATGCATGTATGAGCGTCAGTTTTATGTGTCAAAAAAAACGTTTCGAACAAAAAATATATCGTTTGATCTATATGATGTTTCTTTCTTGTTGCGAAATGTTTACGTATGGTTTGAAGTTTGAGTGGAATCAAAAATTGACGTTCATAAGTACATTGCGTCTATATTAGTTGAAAGAAACGGTGAACTGTCATGAAAGATGTCGTTTGGATGTGATACGATTTGTATTTTTTTTTCTTTCAGTTTGTATCCCTGTATTCCAAAGAAATTATACCGTATACACTCGACTGGACATTCTGTGGTCGCGGTTGACAACTTTGAAGACATCAGGACTTACCGCGGGATTGCAAAGTGTTTGGTACTGCCACCACAAGATTTGACAAATCCTATTTTGTCATATATGGTAGGATATGAACTGATGTACCCATTGTGTCATACGTGTTCAATTAATGGACAAACCATATGTAACCATAACGATGACGAGCGATCACTTTTTGGTGAATGGCTAACTGCAGAGCTGATAGAAGCTATAAAGGTGGGATACAAAGTCATCAAAATCTATGAAGTCCATCACTTTGAAAGTAGTCCAGATAAGTTGTTCAGAGAGTACATTGACACATTTCTTAAAATCAAGCAGGAAAGCCGCGGCTGTCCCGAATGGGTTACTAGCACGTCTGTAGAAGAGGGTTTAGATGATAATGATACTATGAGTAACGAGGTCAAATATTTTGATGTACACAAAATGTATCCCTATACATGTTATGAACCAAAGCAGGAAAGGAGTGACAGGACCGATGAGAAGAACCCAGGTCTGCATGCGTTAGCAAAGCTCTTCCTTAACTCTTTCTTTGGCAAGTTTAGCCGGGGAAACAACATTGCATAATCTGAGTATGTCATATTGACACAAACATAAGTAAAAAAAGGATACTATTAGG
>NC_049987.1:965724-970315 GCF_000003815.2 Branchiostoma floridae | reverse complement strand
GTGTATAATCCTAAACGACTACACTATATCTATGAAGTTAAGCAAAATTGTCAATTGAGTCTATTGAAAACAGTTTTAACTTTGTCTTGATCATACATGGTTTGAAGACAAATGTACTTGTATTGTAGACAATATTTTTGCACAAATGGTTGATAACATTTCATTGTGTATCAAACATAAGCATGTAACAATTGCATGTCACCCTACATGTAGATATCTAAACTATGGTCATAAATGAGTGGTTCTGAATACTTTTTAAATCCTGCTTTGATCATAAGTGCGTTTGAAAAACATCGTTGTATTTTGTAAATATTGTCTATCACTGACACTGTGATTTCTAATTGTTTGATGAGTGGGTCTGAATACTTTGACATCCTGCTTTGACCATAAGTGTGTTTGAAAAAACATCGTTGTCTTGAGTACACATTGTCTAACACTGTGTTTTGTAATTGTTTGATTAATTGGTTGTGTGTAATGAAAACAATCACGTATGTGCTTCGAAGATCATTGTGAAAATACGTAGTTGATAACGATGTACTACATGATTGCGCATAGAATAAAGTTGATCAAATCATATATGAATTATGTTGGTGATGATGGTCTCACGTTTATTTCATCTATTTGACATAGGCAGAATGATTGTATTTGTCTAGAGCATAAACAGAGTCATTGTGATAAGTAGGCATGTCTGGGCAAAACCTAATCTTGCATGCAAGGTCTGTTAGTAACGCCGTCCTGTTGGTTGATTTTTAACGAGTCCTTATTTGGAATGGGGATGTAGTCTGAGAACAGTGAATGAAGACATTGGGGAGCATAGTGCCACATACAGACATCATTAGGTAGTGTGTTTGTGTGTGTGTGTGTGTGTGTGTGTGTGTGTGTGTGTGTGTGTACATGTATATATCTTTTATGTGTGCATTTGTCATCTGCCCTCCTCCTCACTCATCTGTCCCTCCTTCCACAGTGAAAGGGAGCATAGTGCCACATACAGACATCATTAGGTAGTGTGTTACATCAGTAGTGTGTATATGTTTATGTTTATTTTCTTAGTACAGGTATGTATTTACCAGATATTGATAAATCTATATTTAAGTTACATGTACACTTTTTCTGGATACAAAAGCATCGAATAAATGTCGACAACGAGAATTTTTGTCCATCATTTTATTGACTTAACACACGACAACAATTTCTGTACAACGTCTTCTTGTCTAAACAAAGGCATCGGTATGGCGCATTGCCGCTGACCGTTACAGAAAAGCTATGCACAAATGATTATAATATACACAAAGCGATCGTCATCTATGGCATTACCATGGGGCGCACATGGTAAGTAAAGCGGTCCTCGTCGACTCGACGGACCATGGGGCGCACATGGTAAGTACTCGTCAGATATTGAGTGGTAGGGTTGTAACTCCGTCACTCAGAACTTGTCGTTTGGAATAGAAGTAAGAAAAGGCATCAATTGCTTAAGAGTACATAAACATCTGATTATTTCTAAAACGGAAGCCCCTGTTTATACCCTGAACGCTTTTCTGTGTTTTCAAGACGTTGAGATATGTTTTGAAATTAATGTCGCTGCCTTTCTTGCTGACCCCTAGGCCTTGCAGCTGAATTTGTCTTCATCATTTTCGTCTCCACCGAAACAGTAATAGGTTTTGCTACACAGCTCCACAATACCGTCCCCTGACCACTCTTCTTTGAATAGACCGGGTGTGCGTTTGTCGAAGACAGCATTCTCAGGAGTGTCATCGCGGGGAAACCAGAGATGTCTAGATCCCTTGTCGCCGACAGGGTTTGAGAGCGAACCTTGTGAACACTTTGATGTTCAATCAACTTGTCACGCCTCGCAAACATCTTACCGCAGATATTACATACATGTTGAAAACTGTTAAGGGGATCGTGCTTCTTTTCGTGACGCTTCAAGCTATCGCGTCGAGTACTAGCACACCTACTTTGACACACATACACGCGCTCACATACCAGATCATGTAAACAAGAGACACAATTGTTTTTTCTAACTCAGAAAGTGTTATTCAAATACAACAGATATCGATAGGACACGTGTGTGTGTGTGTCTTCACTTGGCAGACGATTGTCCGTTCATACTTTTCCACATAGGACTTTGTTCCATCATCATGTCGGCAGCCATATTCCATATTTCTATAGGGACACGCTTAGACTCGCCTTTGGCCTTACTTTCAGCTTCTTTCTCGCTACCGCTGAAGGTGTTTTCAGACTCATCTCGGTTGATGGTCTCTTCCTGGTCTTTGTACCATTGCTGGAATATCTCGTGCATGGCAGCTTGCGTCGGCAACTCTGCTGTCTTGCTCAGGTCTTTGACGGTGTCGGTGAAAGTGTCGTGCATTTTTTCAAAGTCCATAGCCGCCAAGCTTCGCTGTCGGTATTCCTTCAAGTTAGTTTCAGAGATGAAGAGACATGAATGGTTGCGTTGGGAAGGGTGCTGGACTTTACATCCGTAGCAATCATCTGACACCATCCTTATGAACAGCTTAGTGTAGCTGTATCTACACATATCTCTGAAAATGTTGCCGAGGATTGCGGCGCCCAGACGCATGGTTGACATGCTATCTTCTCCTGATGCTGCTGCTCCACTGTCCATGTTGTTGTTCATGTTGGCGCTGCGTCAGGGTGATGTCTCAATGACTCCTCTCCAGCTGTACAAAGGCTTTATATACTTTTTTTTTTCTTGTCACCCACCTCGACTAATCATTGCCCTATACGTCATAGCTCGTTTATTCAAAATTGATTACCCATGAAAACTTGTTCTGACTTGCCCAAGTACGTCATCGACCCCCATCGCTTCACACACTGACCTAGGCCAATTATTGGCTTATACGTCATAGCTCATTAATAAAATATTAATTACCACGAAAACATGTTCTGACTTGCACATGTACAAACTACACACATGCACACACACACATACACACACATACGTCAACACATTTACGAAGAGGTAAGTCTGCACCCTTCTCCGACTGTTTCTGTCTTTTGTACCGTATATCTGATGCCGACCCAACATAGATATATTAGATATTGTTCTGACATTGTGTTGCTGTTGAAAATCTATAGGGGCAAGATTTAGTTGTGATAACGTTCCTGTAAAATTTGCCTATTTCAAACGTTGCGTTCGTAAACCTACGTAATTTTCAAGTCTGCAAAAAAAAAAAAAAAAAAAAAAAAAAAAAAAAAAATATCGCAAAACATAGACTAAATTGTAAGTCTTCTCTATATTTTTACAGTTGAATAATGGCGTTCCGTTGCGACCAATGTGACAAAGTCTTCCAACAAAAGCGTTCGCTTAACCGACACAAACAATCGGTGCACAGCAAGTCACCTGCCTACCGCTGCGGTGTGTGTGGAGACACCTTTACTCGACGCGATAGCTTGAAGCGTCACGAAAAGCAACACGACCCCCTTAACAGTTTTCAACATGTATGCAATATCTGCTGTAAGATGTTTGCGAGGCGTGACAAGTTGATTGAACATCAAAGGGTTCACAAGGTTCACTCTGAAACACTGTCCGCTTCAACTGGCAGTCCAACGTCCTCCTCAACACCACAATCACATGGTAGGATAAAAAAACGCGAAGACGGCGACGAGGCTGAAAAACCTTCAAAACAAGTACGACGTGAAGCGACATCGGCGAGTGAGAGCTCTGACCTTCTACAAGAGGATCCGTTGGAGATACGGGACGACCTGGTAACACCAGTCGAAGAAGAAGAAGGGCGAGGCAACGCAGCCCTAATACAACTGTACAGAGAGAAGTGGCAGTTTATACGCACCCAATTCAAGAGAGGTCGGAAAATCCAGGACGAATACAACTTCCGTCTACACACCACCACCATCGACGAATTGTCCAGCAAAGCATGGGCTGTCTTTCGTGACCAAAACGCAACATTTAAGCTAAGTGTGTCGTTTGGTTTTATCGTGAGAAACAACGAAACTGGTGAACTCCGGTACTATTACGCTTGTAACAACAACAACCATTGTTTCCTGAAGGAACCGGTGTTGGTGGAAAATGAAGATGGGGTAAGAGACTTCTTGGACAAAGTGACTACCATTGACATTCTGGAATGTGCTCGTCAACAGCGGCCAGACTCTAAGTGGACTGTTGAGGCAGTTCCTAACGTAACGTTTTACGTGGCCAAACTGAAAGGACATCCCATCGGCACGGCACCCTGCAGTCTCCCCTCATACCTCGTGAACAGTAAAGCTGTTGATCCGTTACACCGTGGATCAAATGGCCCATATCAGGACAACTTGTGTTTCTTCCGCTGCGTTGCAACACACTATGGCGGTAGTTCCAAGGATCTGGAGGCCGCCACCAAGATCCAATTCCAGAAGTTCCTGACCAAGACGGACAAAACAAAAGACAAGTTCCAGGGGGTGACGTTGGGGATGCTGGACGAGTTGGAAAGGGTGTTTCAGCTTAACATTTACGTGTATTCTCTTCAACCGAACGACGAAGATACCGGCAAAGTTAATGATTACTTTGCCAACCTCGTCAGACACCCTCTGTCACGGTACAAGGGCACCATGACCTGAACCGTACCAAACCCATTTC
>NC_049987.1:902595-965624 GCF_000003815.2 Branchiostoma floridae | reverse complement strand
AGAAATATGCAAAGTCTTATACCGGTCCCAAGTGCGGGAAGAAGTGTTAGAAATATCAGATGTTATGTACTCGCCACGAAGTGACATGTGATGGCGCCATAACGTACGTACGTACCATGTGACGTAGTTACAACCCTACCACTCAATATCTGACGAGTACTTACCATGTGCGCCCCATGGTAATGCCATAGATGACGATCGCTTTGTGTATGTTATAATCATTTGTGCATAGCTTTTCTGTAACGGTCAGCGGCAATGCGCCATACCGATGCCTTTGTTTAGACAAGAAGACGTTGTACAGAAATTGTTGTCGTGTGTTAAGTCAATAAAATGATGGACAAAAATTCTCGTTGTCGACATTTATTCGATGCTTTTGTATCCAGAAAAAGTGTACATGTAACTTAAATATAGATTTATCAATATCTGGTAAATACATACCTGTATTAAGAAAATAAACATAAACATATACACACTACTGATGTAACACACTACCTAATGATGTCTGTATGTGGCACTATGCTCCCCAATGTCTTCATTCACTGTTCTCAGACTACATCCCCATTCCAAATAAGGACTCGTTAAAAATCAACCAACAGGACGGCGTTACTAACAGACCTTGCATGCAAGATTAGGTTTTGCCCAGACATGCCTACTTATCACAATGACTCTGTTTATGCTCTAGACAAATACAATCATTCTGCCTATGTCAAATAGATGAAATAAACGTGAGACCATCATCACCAACATAATTCATATATGATTTGATCAACTTTATTCTATGCGCAATCATGTAGTACATCGTTATCAACTACGTATTTTCACAATGATCTTCGAAGCACATACGTGATTGTTTTCATTACACACAACCAATTAATCAAACAATTACAAAACACAGTGTTAGACAATGTGTACTCAAGACAACGATGTTTTTTCAAACACACTTATGGTCAAAGCAGGATGTCAAAGTATTCAGACCCACTCATCAAACAATTAGAAATCACAGTGTCAGTGATAGACAATATTTACAAAATACAACGATGTTTTTCAAACGCACTTATGATCAAAGCAGGATTTAAAAAGTATTCAGAACCACTCATTTATGACCATAGTTTAGATATCTACATGTAGGGTGACATGCAATTGTTACATGCTTATGTTTGATACACAATGAAATGTTATCAACCATTTGTGCAAAAATATTGTCTACAATACAAGTACATTTGTCTTCAAACCATGTATGATCAAGACAAAGTTAAAACTGTTTTCAATAGACTCAATTGACAATTCTGCTTAACTTCATAGATATAGTGTAGTCGTTTAGGATTATACACTTGGTTGTACATTAACCTAATAGTATCCTTTTTTTACTTAATGTTTGTGTCAATATGACATACTCAGATTATGCAATGTTGTTTCCCCGGCTAAACTTGCCAAAGAAAGAGTTAAGGAAGAGCTTTGCTAACGCATGCAGACCTGGGTTCTTCTCATCGGTCCTGTCACTCCTTTCCTGCTTTGGTTCATAACATGTATAGGGATACATTTTGTGTACATCAAAATATTTGACCTCGTTACTCATAGTATCATTATCATCTAAACCCTCTTCTACAGACGTGCTAGTAACCCATTCGGGACAGCCGCGGCTTTCCTGCTTGATTTTAAGAAATGTGTCAATGTACTCTCTGAACAACTTATCTGGACTACTTTCAAAGTGATGGACTTCATAGATTTTGATGACTTTGTATCCCACCTTTATAGCTTCTATCAGCTCTGCAGTTAGCCATTCACCAAAAAGTGATCGCTCGTCATCGTTATGGTTACATATGGTTTGTCCATTAATTGAACACGTATGACACAATGGGTACATCAGTTCATATCCTACCATATATGACAAAATAGGATTTGTCAAATCTTGTGGTGGCAGTACCAAACACTTTGCAATCCCGCGGTAAGTCCTGATGTCTTCAAAGTTGTCAACCTCGACCACAGAATGTCCAGTCGAGTGTATACGGTATAATTTCTTTGGAATACAGGGATACAAACTGAAAGAAAAAAATACAAATCGTATCACATCCAAACGACATCTTTCATGACAGTTCACCGTTTCTTTCAACTAATATAGACGCAATGTACTTATGAACGTCAATTTTTGATTCCACTCAAACCTCAAACCATACGTAAACATTTCGCAACAAGAAAGAAACATCATATAGATCAAAAGATATATTTTTTGTTCGAAGCGTTTTTTTTGACACATAAAACTCACGCTCATACATGCATACACACGAATAAACATATTTCAACTCAAAAAAACTCACAAAAATTGATGTTGATGTTTTCTCTCATTTTTGACAAAACTTGAAAATATCGCACCAGAAAAGAAAAATCTTAAATTGATGATCTTTATTTGTATGTTCCTGCCCATGTTTGCTAAATGCAGCTAATCTCATGATATGATACTTACGACTGCAAGTACTATTACATTTAGTATTACAGTTGAATAAAACAATATATCGTGAGCTATGCATTGAGAGCACTGGTAAAAAGAGATGCGTATATCATTGTATAAAGAACACTCTAATATAAAGTTGACTTCATTTTCTATACGGTTTGGGTTACAAAGTGTACAGAGTCTACATAAAGATGATAAAAAAAAAATCCTCTACTCACGTTGTGTTGAAAGGCTGATTACTGTATTGTTAATCCTCATCAGATTCGTTCAACAGTTCAGGAAGTCCTTCTTCATCAGATTCGTTCAACAGTTCAGGAAGTCCTTCTTCATCAGATTCGTTCAACTGTTCAGGAAGTCCTTCTTCATCAGATTCGTTCAACAGTTCAGGAAGTCCTTCTTCATCAGATTCGTTCAACAGTTCAGGAAGTCCTTCTTCATCAGATTCGTTCAACTGTTCAGGAAGTCCTAGCGTTGATGTCAAAATCTCAGTGTCTGAGCTGTTGATCACCGTTGTCGCTTGAACCAACATTGCTGGGTCGTCTCTTTCTCTCTCTCTCTCTCTCTCTCTCTCTAACGTGATGCAAGGTGCCTCGCACGCCAGTCGGTATTACTCGATGCAAGAAAATGTGCGATTATATAGTCCTGTGTCTATAGACAACTCGTTTAAGCCGCGCCTACAAAAAACATAACCACACCCGACAAATCTTTTTTTCAGGAAGTCACCAACAATATAGCAATTACAGCCAGTTTTCTGATAAAAAGGTAAACAGGAAGAAATCATTAACCAAGTACAAAAACGTTAATTATGTAATTGACATCACACAATTTTCAGCGCAGGATGTGTACTATTCATTCAATACACAGATTGGGCTGGGTTTCGTATAAGACAAAACAATTTTTGTCTTACAGGAAGTAAGACAGCAAAAGCAATTCACCATGTATAATCATTAAATACATAATTTCCGGCCTCCATCAATTCAAGATAAAAGCATTGAACAGCTCCTTCACATAAGACAAGTAACCTGCACAGGATGTGTTCTATTCATTCAATACCCAAATTGGGGCTGGGTTGCGTATAAGACAAGACAAATTATTTGTCTTGCGAAAAAAAAAAAAGAGAAAGAGAAAAGTAATTCACCGTGTATAATCACTAAACACATAATTTTGCGACCTCCATTAATTCAAAATAAAAGCATTGGGCTGATCCTTCACATAAGACAAGTAACTGTAAATACTTACTTCAATGTCCGACAAGACAGTCAATTAGATTCAAGAACAAACGATTTGATAATTTTAAGACGTATTTTCGATACAGACACACTCACACACAAGCACACGCGCGCGCGATCCCTTGCTCAGGTTTAAAAACCCATAGATTGATGACTGTAGTATCACATCGATTCAATGTTTATAAATTTAAAAAATCTTCTTTTACCAGTAAAGTCTCAAAAAAAACTTGTCTGTAAAATATTTCCATGGTAACTAGTCTGTATTGACATTAGCGCGTGGAGATTTCTTGTCAGACTGGTTTATCCCCCACCACGTTGCCCTGATTGGATGTCTTGACCGTTGTAGGCGGAGCGACGTTTGCTAAACCGGCTTTTCTACAAATCGTCTGAAATTCATTTCTTGCAAACTTCGACAGAAGTAGACGTGACTTCACCCGCAGCAGAAACAAGCAATTCACGTACTTCTACCCCCGCCAGAAACAGACGCCAATGGAGAGACAAGCTGGACCGGAACCATCCTCGTACCTGCCCTTACACCGAAATTGTACAACGTTCTTCGCGAGATAGCCAACATCATCATCATGACAGTAAGATATCAAAAAAATTTTTCTATGGAACTCTACGAAGTCCAGATTTGGCAAGAAGACTACATACCAGTATATATGTATGACCTAATTCATTACAACAAGGCGATAGACTTGTTACGTAGTGACTATCACGAGGTGATATTCCTAACATTCGCTCCCAGTACATCATTCTAAAAGGACAAACGACCATTCAGCAATAAACCCCGGCCCACTTATTCCAGAAAGAACGTTATCGTTTTTCACTCTTTAAATAAAGTAACCCTTATTGTCATCGAGTCTTTACCTTGTCTGTCCGCAAGTACTATAATATACATTAACGATAGTATTAAGATGTTCAGAAGAAATATTATGTGTTGTATCAAACCGTTTTTTGCAACGTAAAAATAAAGTCTATTACATTTCGTTGTCTGTAAGGCAAACCCAAGCTAACCATAGTTGTCGGCACCATATCCAAGCTAAGACATATTTGTCTGTACCATATCCATGGTAACTTACACCGAACTTGTACATAGTTCTTCGCAAGATAGTCAACATCATCATGACAGTAAGATATCGAAAATTTTCTATGGAACTTGAAGTGCCTATTTGGTATGACGAATACGTTCCAGTATATATGTCCCACTGCAAAAAGGCAATAGAATTGTTGCATAGTAAATACCCCGATGTGAAATTCCTGATCCTATCTCCTGTTACATCAGCCTAGAACATCACCAAACCATCCAGCAAGAACACAGGCCCTTTTAAGGTCATCGAGTCTTTACTTCGTCTGTCCACAAGTACTACCATATACATTGACGATTGTATTAAAATGTTCAGGAAAAATATCATGTGTTGTATCAAACCGTTTTTGCAACGTAAAAAATAAAGTCTATTACATTTCAGTTGTCTGCAAGGCAAACCCAAGCTAAGCATAGTTGTCTGCAGCATATCCAAGCTAAAACATAGTTGTCTATACCATATCCATGGTAACTTGTCTACACTGTGTACGACCTGTGACCTATATCCCTAGGGCCAGCTAAAAGTTGCACAGCCGGTTACGTTCTCTGGGGTGCAATGTTGCTATGGTGACGAAAGTCGAGTGCCCCGTAATGTCCTGGTAAGCTGCTTACGTCTTATTGGCCGTAGACGGTAAAACAAAGAGTTGTATTTCAAGGTATTCTATGTCAGTACCTGGCATATCAAGCAAATTTGACCTAATGTTACGCTGTTGCCAGATCAGAGTACATATTAGAGCCGTGTACATGACATGGTTTAATCCCACAGCCAACTGCCATCTCTGTGATCTGTGTTATATATTTGTGACACCGATTCTCTGTGCCCGCGGACTCGGGTTCTGGGAGTTCCGGCCAGCCATATTGGAATCCTGACGCAAAGGTAGTCAATCTAAGACAATACAAGGCATTCAATTACTAGAACCATATTTAACAGTGTCTGGTCCATGAGACATCCATCAATGGTTGTACCAAGCAGTTTAACTTCTTATTTAACTTGTTCTATGCTCTTGCCGTCAGAAAGTTTGGGCATTTTGTCATTTTGGTTTACTTCCGAGAACTATGCATTTTGTCTTTCTATGCGTTCAGGAAAAGATTGTTCGTTCTTACCCATTTACAGTTGTGTTTGAAGAGTTTGTGCTGTTAATATGGACACATAGCTCCCAACCTGTCGCGTCATCATTTACTCCTCTTAGTGTGCCCTCTCTGACTTGTTGCCTGTGGTTGGCAAATTGTCCCCATGGGTGTTAGAAACTTTACGAAACCTGCTCGTCGGACTCCTCTTCCTGGATCCAGTTCACATGCAGATCCAGATTCTTTATCTGTCTCTATCTTACTAGTTTGTTTTGCTGTTGATACCCCTATAAAGTAAAATTCCAAAAATGCTGAGCAGGTTTTTTTTTTTTCTGGCGCTTGAGGCATCTCACTTTGAGCCACGGTGGATCCTGGACCTCGTCCCAGCTAGACTCGGACGGCATATACTACTTGGTCAAAATCTCTGCGGCCCTCTTTCTACATGTGAACCTTCCTTGTGTCTTACTGTCAGATGCTGCACTAGACTCCAATCACTTCTCTGGTGTCCTCCCCCATGTGCTTTCCCTTCTCCTGTTTCGAAGCCAGAAAGTAGCTTTTTAAACTTCCTCAGCCATGTTTCTCAGCAACGTCTTGTCTATTGTCATCTCCCTGCAGAACCTGGAATGAATATCCAGGGAACCCTCTGCCGCCTACTTCAACTGGATATAGTAGCACCTTCCAGCCACTCTGTTTGCATTCATCTGTAAGGTCTGGGTATTTCAGTTTCTTTCTGTCATACGCTGACTGCATGTTTTTCTCCCACGGCACAGTCAGCTCCACGGTGATGATTCCGACCACACCAATAAGTCTGGTCTAAGTGATGTTACGCAGATCTTCTTCGGGGAACATAGGCGGTTCTCCAAGTCCACTAGTAGTACATGTATATGCAATATGCTAAGAAAGAATGGATTTCTTGTAGCTGGCGACATGAGAACAACTCATCTGTCGACTGCTACACATCAGATAAACCTACCGCCGTCCTGACGCTTCAGAATCCCTGAAAATAGAACAAAACAAAATGATGAATGGTGTAATAGTAAAAGAAGTAACGAGTAATGTAAAGAGATGAACAAATTTTGACAGTAGATATTGTTTTAAATAATTCTTACCATACGTTTTTTCGTCTTGAACGGATACAAGGAATGGGTCTGTTTGAAGCTGTTCAACAGCTTTTTCCTCACGTTCCTCTTCCTCCACAACTGCAGTCATAAGTAGCGGACTGACGATGCGTTCTGCTGCCCGGGCGTGACAGCGGTACAGACCTTCCTCCCGCACAGCAAAATCTCGCAGATCTTCACCAGTCTGTCAGGTATCAGAGATGTATAATTTGAACCACAGGCAAAAACAGGACTTCTCATTCAACAACTAATACTTACCACTACATTGGTTGTGGCCGACAGACGGTCGTTCTGTTCTCGTGCGTTGTCGCAGGAACACAGGTACAGCACGTGACACTCCCCTGAACCTTACTCAAATACTCTCGCCTGAACCAGCTGGAAGTATCACGTAAGTTGGCCTCCAGGGTCACATTCTGCGAGAACATAGGTATTGTTCCTTGTCAAGGGAAAGCACCTTCGCTCATGGTGAAAGCACCTCAAATACCATGACAAGGGATCCCACTGCCGAAGGCTCGCGGATCTGCAATGTGGAGGGTTGACTTCCAACGTAGTTTCCGCGCACCGTTTCGAAGTAAGCTGCACATGTCGTTTACTGAATACCTAGGTTTACCGAGTTCATCAGATGTATCTGACCTCAAGCTATCTTAATATTAAGTCTTCAGGTGATTTGCAGTGGTCCCAGTTTCTCCCGAAAGCAGATCATCAGCAACGTTCATCCCAGCAAAATCTTTATCCCCAGTGACGGTATCCTGACTTATGTTACCTGCACACTTGTAGGGTGGAACCTCCTTGAAGCTGCGACTTCTTTGCAACAAGCAGAATGTACATAGCTTGTTTATCACGTTGTCGGCAAGGATCTTTTCCTGTGTGGATAACCCACTCTGTAAACAGTGTAGCAACAGAACTGTTGGGCTGTCCAGAGTTTTCCCCAACCACTGCCTAGTCTGCCTTCATATCTTGTGTCGGCTTGTCTTGGAATTGGACCGTCGGCTGATTGTGCAGTATAATCAAGGATACAATCTTTTAAATCACCATGTAGATGCATATTAGGTGTCATGGACAGTTCGCCAAACAGCATTTCCACTTTATTCCCAAACATCACAAAAGTTGAATCTGCCCAGTCTATGTCGGTGCGATTAACCGCTGGTTTGCACAGATGCTGACAAGTTAAGATAAACATTTGCCAACATCGGTAATGCTCTTGTGGCAACAAGTCTTGCAAACAATACATGATATAGTACAAACTTCAATTTTCCATTCGACAGCAGTGAAAGATCCAAAATTGGAAGTAAATTTTGTTGGAAGGCGCCCAATTCCACATGGAAGATTTATTGTCCCTATGCGTTTCTCTTATTTCTTGAGCTTAGCTTTGGTAAGAATTTCCCGGTCTACCTAAAGCTTGAAAATTCTCTTATTCGTCCCAAGCCATTCCATAACCTTCGATTTCATGCCATCCATATCAAAGTTAGCAAAGGCTTTAAATTTCCCAGCCTATTCTGTGCTTTAACAGATTAATCGGTTCATTTTCTTTACTTTGTCTTTATCGCTGTTCTGCCTCCGCTTTGCTTTCAAACTCTTCTGACAGTCGACGAAATCTTCGAGCATTGATTGACTCTTCGCGGGCATTTGTCACTTCTAAATTCTTGTTGTTCATTGTACTTACCAGCCCTAGTTGCTTCATTGCTTTACGAATGATTTCCTTCCCTTTTCACCTCAATTGTTTAACAGTTGAAGTGTTTAACTCAGGCTAACATCTGTAATCGGGTGTTTATAACGTTTTCTTCAGATAGTGTCAGTCTGCTGATGTATCTGCCTTGCCCCGCTTATCTCAACAGCACGTGTTTAAAATCGGTTCACGAGTGAGTGATTAATGTTCGGATGAGAGCAAGGACTGACAAAGTCCATAGTAAGGTGAATCGACGTGCGTGGAGGTAGGGTAGGCTTTGGCACGCGTGGCAGGTAAAGTTAGTCCCCAAAAAGATACGGACAACTCATTGTTGTATCTCCTCGCGATCGATCGTCTGGCTCAGTGCACTTGTCAGACAAGGGTGCAAGACTGGGGCTGCATATTCTGTGACAAGGTCCTCCGTAGTGATTTCGTTTGCGCATAATGTATAAATGCTGACTAGCGATTTTGCAAATATGATTGACATTAGCATTCAACTCTACGTCTACCTAAAGTAAACCCCCAATATCCTCATTACTTTTACTTGCTTCAGTACGATGCTGTTTAGATAGATGGGAGGGGGAAAAGCGCAGCCTGACTGAACTGGATGTGCATCACCTTGCATTTTCTTGGATGTAGGATCATTTGTCGAGGTCTGTTAAGTCACGCTGTAGATTTGAGGTGGCAAGGGGTTTGGAATGCCCAACAGGTTGTCATATTATAAGCTCCCTGAGAAAGGCCACAGGTTACGCTGGCATTAAGTTCCCAGTGAAGCCGGACGACTTATGATCTATTTGTAAGGAATTCGGAGATCCATCTTACAATCGCTTGTCAAAGCCTCAAAGCCATAGCAGACTTTATCCACAGAATAGCAAGGAATGCTACATCACTTAGGAAGAGAAGGAATGAAGAAAAGTGTACAATAGGGGGCGGGTTGAGGTGGATAGCAGCTGGGAGATGGTTCAGAAACTTCCTTAAAGGTGGATATGAGAATCCTGACCAAGGTCAAGGGTACAAACATCACTTAGAGATATAGCCTTTCTTGTAAATGTTCATTACAAAAGTGCACAGAGTAGTTGCCTTCTTCTGAAAGTATGAGAATTACTTTCCAGACATGTCCGGACCTTGAATGAACTCTCCGTTTGCCACTTTCCTGGTAATTTTGATGGCATCAATGTCCCCTGCAATCTGCACCATACCACAAACTGGTGTAACCCTGGCGAGCTCAGCAAAGAAGTCATTGTACCTTATTGGTGCCAGAAGGTCGCAACCTTCCTAGCGCAGGCCCTCTGCGTCCAACATTTGCAGCAGTATTGTCATCTCTTCCAGCGTAACTTCCATGTTCTTCCCCTTGATTCCCCGTCTGGACCCCAAGTACTGGAGTAGAGGTCTCCGGGCCCTTTTTTGAGCGGATGTAGACCCGATCAGTGTTCTGACCCCTAAACATTGACGGTGTGTCATCACTAGGCTCAGGGGTGCACTGACCGATATAGCTTTATTTTCTAAAACCAATGATTGTTCGTTCTTCAACTAAAGATCGACAAACTTATATATGACTCACCACAAGTACTATGTATGCTTGGATTGATGCTGTTGTTATTTTCTTTTTCTTTTTTTTAGATTAAAGTCATGAAGACATGACGTTGTCAATATCTTAAGGATAAGGTATCATTGACTGCTTCATTTTGTTGGTAAATAATCTGGTTCTTGTTCGCTGTTCAGGATTTAACAAAATCTGGCAACTAACCTGCTATCAAATGATGGCCAATGATGAAGTATTTGTAGTAATTTCGGGTCCAGAGAGCAGCGTGTAGAACTTTCAGTCGTCAATCATTGCTGACCCATCACCCTCTCGGACAGCGTCCTTTCGTACTAGATGCCCTTCCGACAGCGGTGCCCGGGTGCAGTTCTGCACAGTGTCTTCGGCTCCTTGTAGGCAAAATCAAATTAAAAAAAAAAGTTTATTTTTTTAAAGGCGTGGTAGTCAAGGGCTGAATTATGCCCTAGTTCCAAACAGTTCTGCAGGTTGGTGGTGTTAGTTTGTTCAGATTTCTTATTGAAGGTCCGTGCGTTAGTTCTCTAGAAGCTGGTACTAAATCAACACTTCTTTCTGATGCTTCAATACATATGCTGCTCGCAAACTTGACACACATGTTAGCTCTTCTGCTGGCGTGTTGCAGTCTGTGTAGGCTTGTGCATACAGAGCGGAATCCTGAAACCAGGCGAAATCAACTAAGCCACGTGATAATTTACCAAAGGTCCCGATCAAGAAATGCTGAAGTCGGATGTTACTCGGTATTTTCTCGGCCACTGTATGACATGCCACTGGGTGAAAGTTCAGTTGGGGTCAGCACTATTTAAGTCCTGCTTATATCCGCATTGTTTAACCTAGTGCGTTGTCAAACTCGTCCGATCCAGAATTATGTTGCTTGGCAACGTCATGAGAAGCCAAGTCCAAGCAAATGATTTTTTTTATTGGAGGAAATCCAGGTATACTGTTTGTAGGCATAGCGAACCACCCCAGTTTCCGCATTGGAACGCGGGGCCGCGCGGTGCACAAATTGTCTTTCGAACGTATCCTACACGTAACCGCTCGGAAAATGCCGACAAAATTGTGCTGGCATTAATCTATGGAATATTTGCTATCAATCTGTGGTATTTGTTTTCCAAAATACGTAACAATAAGTGAGCTAAAAATCGGTAAAGTCTGAGATACGGTCCAAAAAACCCTACGTTCCGCCGCCGAAAACGCGGCACCGGCCTGCGCGCGGCGCTGCGGAAATGCCTTTTTTCAACTCAAAAGCCAGCTGACTTCCCGTTCGACTAGACTTCTGGGAAATATATCATTTGAAAGGGGAAAGATTAAGGTTCACGACGGTGATTGTGCAATCTTCATAGCTTGTAGCAAACTGAAATGGCGGGCCAGTGAAAAAATTCGTCAAAAGTAAGTGCGAAATTTTACTCTTTATATACATGTTGACAAAAATGCACAAACACAGTAACAAATTTGGGTGCCTTGTGATTGTTAATGTGTAGTTTTTGTTTGATTTTACGCGAGTTTAGGGAGCTGGGTTTAGCGATACATTTGAGCGGATTTTCGGGGCGTGCGGAAATGGCCCGCCGTAAGGCGGGGTGGGTGGGGGGCGTTACGAGCGCACACCTGCACGCGCCGCTATATCATCGTATTATGGAATTTTCTCCTACTAATTAGTTCTGGTGGCGGTGTTTTATTATGTGGAAACTGTACCTTACTTTTAGAGTATATTAGACAGATTATTTTAGGCAAATATACAACGCCAGTTTGCAAATAATTTATGTTAGTATCGTATTTCATCCCTTTCAGCGGAGTGGCAGTGCATAACTATAGGAAAATATCCCTTTGTATGTATACACACAGCAATTGGATGCTAATTACTATGTTTTGATGTTTTTCAGTGGATGAAGAGGACAGCCAGAAGACATTCGCTGGGACATTGTTTACAGGCTGGATTAAAGTTTTAAACATGAACTGTCATGTGGCTCCTGATGTTTTACTGAGGGATGACTGCAGTGTTGAAGAATTTTGTCAGCTTAAACTAAGAAACTTAAACTAAGAAAACAATCAATTCTTCATTCTTGTCCAATCTGGAAACAGGATTACAATATTAATCATTCAGTGCACTTTATGACACATATCAGTTCCTGTCACTTGTCATAGACTTAACACCAGGACATATGTTGTAAATACTGTAATGTGATGCTTTTAGTCTAGCCAGTTAATTAGCATATCTTATTACTAATTAGTAAACATTGTTGAATCTCACTGTTAATTATTTTGTATCTAAATGCTACATTAAAAAACAAAAGTTATCCTTGCCTGAATACAAGATATATTAGTTATATACTTATGATTTGTCATCCAGCCATGATATCCAAATGTTTATTTTGCAAAGATGCAGTTTACTGGTGACAGCTAATTAGCAGTTTTAATTAGCCTTTTTTACATATTATTAAACAATCATTTTGCAGTTCACTCTGTTTTTGAGATCTGTTTCCATGTAGATTTAAGATGTGAGACAGCCTTTTACAGCAAAGATCACAAGTAATGTAACCTCTGACATGTGTATGCATTTACATATTCCGGTCATTAAGCTCATTTGCATATTTCAACCAATTAAAATCCAAAACATGCCTTCTATACTTGATGAAGAAATTGAATTCAAGTGTTAGGTTTGCCTTGTCAGCTAGGAGTATTTCTATACACCTTGCAGTGTAGAAAGAGACATTTTTTTTAAATTAATTCATTAGAAATTACCTGATTAGGCCTAATTAGCATAAAATACAACTAATTTTCTCTAAAATTTTTGTGTCTGGGCAGAACCTTGCCTGATTTCAAGCTCTTGAAAATTTGGAGACTGTAGCATGAAAAGTGAGAGAGTTATAGTCAAAAATATGTGAATAGTTGTGGATTTCTGGCTATTTATGGTGGCGTGGCTGACAGGACTTTTCCCATAGGGACATAAGCATCTTCCAATGAAAACACCAAATTTTTCAACTTCAAAAAAATCTATAAAATCTCAACTTTGTCGCATTGTAAAACGGAAAAAAGTATGATGACTGGAAGAATTTGATCTATGAGACTGAACTATTTTCGATGACTTTCAGCTTATGCAAAAATTTGGTTCGCTATGCCTACTGTTTGCCATCCAAAAACTGAATGTATACTAGTGTATTACCATAAGAATAGTAGATATAGTTGTCATAGCTATTTCAAGAAAAAAAATGGTCAGGCGACAACTAAAGGAAGCAGACAGTTGTTGTGGAGGAGGATGTGATACTTTATTAAAATACTTAACATATTCTTTTTTATAACCAGACCAGAATACTCAAATTAAATGCAACATCCAGGTGAACATAGTCTTGCTTCTCTACTGTGTAAGTAAAAAAAAAAAAAAACAGCGCATGTTTTCCTTTTGCAATATTTGACACTTTTATATTTAGAGTGCGTTCGTTTATTTAAATAGCTTTACTTTGACTTTGACTTTACTCTTACAAGATTGGTACTGAATATTGAAAATTCAAGGATTAGAGAAATAGGAAAAAAATCCATGTGGGGAAAATATCCACCTACCATCATCTCTTGTTCTGATTGCGACCAGGGAGCCCTCTGAGCACCATTCGGCAACTAGTGCTGGTGTATTGGTCTCAGTTATTCCCTCTTATGACTGCCCATGACTGGAGAAAATAACATGAAATATATCCTGGGTTACCATAAAGTAGACGTGGGGATATTGCATTGTACAGAACATGTTGTATAATAGGTGTATGCAAATCAAGATCAATTCGCACCCCAATGTTAATGTTTTCTTTTCACAAGTGAGTCATGGTTGATAGGGAACAAATTATGAGTCGATTCCTTCCCTGTTTTCAACCCCTTGGTCTGACAGGAGGATCATATAAAAAAAAATCAATCTATCTGCGAAAAGTACTTTTTACCGCATTAATCACCCCCGTGGTTTAAACTTCATTTCTTTTTCTATTACAACTAACCGTTACATGTATCAGGTCAAGCCCTTCGTGTAGCCAAAAGACCAAGATCCTTCCCAAAGTGGTTACTTGATTTTACCATCCTCCTGTACAGCATCAGTCGCCGTAGGGTCGCCATCATCATCATCAAAGCGGGCGAAGAAATAGCTTCCTGTTCTTTAGGCTGGACGGGAGCGTCTGGGACCCTGTTCTTCCCACAAATGGTGGTGTAGTTGGATCAGATACTGTCGATCTATGTCTGGACCGACTGCCTGGTGGTGGAATTTTACCACTCTTCAAGCTGATCTAAGCTACACAGAAACAAGAAAAGAAGCCAATTAGCAAAGAATGTTCGACAAACTGTGGACCTTTGTTACATACTTTTCTTCTGTGTTTGAAGTAAGACGAGCACTGCCCGAAGTGTGAATGCTTAGTCTTCAATCAGAGGTTGGGTTGAACGGGGCAGAAGGAAATCATACGCCCCCCCCCCCCCCCAAAAAAAAAAAAACAAACAAAAAAACAACAGCAACAACATCGGCCTGGGCATTACATGGTTTGTGTGTCTTTTTTAAGGTGAGAGTAGAAATATCACAAGGTATCATATTACCCTACTTGTGAATTCTGATGACAAAGGTGCACAAAACAGATGCTTTCTTCTTCAAATATGAGAAATACATATCGTACCTTTCCTGACCTGGAATTAACTCTCCCTTTGCCACTATCTTGGAAACTTTGATGGCATCACTATCCCCTAAAATCTGCACCATACCACACACTGCTGTATTCCTGACGAGATCAGCAAAGAAGTCGTTGTACCCTATTGGTGCCAGACGGTCGCCATGCCACCTTCCTCACGCAGGCAAGAGAGTACCCCTATCAGGTCCTTGTGGCCTGTTATATGTTATATACATCATTTGCAGCAGCATTATCATATCCTCCTGCGTAATTCCAACGTTCTTCCCATTGGTTCCCGGCTGGACCCTGAGTACTGGAGTAGAAGTCTTAGGTCCTTCCCTGAGCGGATGTAGACCCGATCAAAGTGTTTTGATCCCTTAACCCTCAAGCACCCGACCTTGTTTTGCGACTAAAATGACCGAGTGGGGTCCAAACGGACCCCAAAATGTTTTGTTCATAAAATACCAGTACTATTGGTGATCATTGTATATACATTGCTTCTTCAATGTAAGAGGAAGATTTTGAGATGTTAAGGTGTTGCTAATTCCAACTCATTATCATAATTTATGCAAAAATTCAGAAGGACTACGTTTTGCACTAAACCTATTCCGACCAGAGAGGGGAATTTTGAGGCCCTTAGCAACATTTATGTCACATAACTCATAAACGGCTAGAGCTAAAGCTACGAAACTTGGTAATTTATCACAAAATATTGTTCGCAAAAGTTTTTAGTCAATAAAGTAAGTTCATCATTTTTGGGGGTTGCCATGGCAACCATATTCTAACAGGCATATTTTTGCCAAAATTTGACAATTTCAATTTACACAAGGTTTTCTTGGTAAACTACACCTGTTTTCTGACAACAATGAAATTCTATGAAATTCAATGTAATTTCATGACTTAAAATTGATAATTTATGCTAATTTTATGACGTCATTGGTCAAAATCCAAGATGGCTGCCCTGATAAGGCAAATGACGTAATAATGTCGTCACATTAAATGTTGATGACACAGAAATTTTTGTGAGGAGTTAGGTTGACATTCTTATTATCGTCTGAATGTTTGGTGGTCATACTGTAAGTGGTTAAGGAGTTAGCCTCCAAAGTTTGTTTTAAAAACTGCACATTTTTGCTGGGGTCAGTTTGGACCCCAGAGGGACTGAACACAAACCTTCCGTTTTATCCAAAGACCTGCACCTACCGTAGTACCAATATTCGCAGCTTTCGCAATGATTGAACCCGGAATTTCATGCTGCAGAACCCGCCCTAACTGCATATATAATGTGACGCTGTCGCCTTCTCTTTCCAACGTGCATGGGACACAATACCTACAATTCCACACTTGATATGGATAATGTGGTTGATATACCGCGACGCGGAAAACATCGGATGGGGAATTCTCGCCTGTTCCACAGCCTGTAACTTGTCCTCGTCTTTTGCTTTGCATCTGTTTGACCGGCTAGGAGGGAACACAATGTACACTGCTTATAAGAATCCACATGAATTCACTTTACCAATTACTTTACTGATAGATTGAAACAAATGAATTCCAAACACTCATTTCAGGTATCAATGTTGTTGGTGCATGAAGTTGCTATGCCGCGCAACCGCAAACCATTGTTGCGGCACGTTGCCTTGGTACTACCCGTGCCACTCCCTATCCCATCTGATGTACCGACACAGGAGCACCCCTTGTTTGGACTTAGTATCCTTAGCCGGTTTCCGAGTATTTATGAGACTCTCGTCCCAATTTTTGAGCTGCATCGGTACTAAAAATATCATAATTTCCGACAATTTTTTAAACTGTCTTTCCGTTTTGTCTTGTTACATTAGTACTAAAATATCCTGGTTTCCGAAAATTCATAAGACTATCTTTCTAATGTTTCTTGATGCATCAATGCTAAAATGTCCAATATAGCTTCCTTGAGATTAGGATTATATCTATGGATGTAACTAACTGTGCAGCTGCGTCATAACCTCCCGCCTTACGTTGTCCCTTTTTTTGCTGCAGCTGCTAAGACGGCCACTACTTGCATCGCAAAGCAGCGTCGAATAGGCTGTCCAGTCTCTTCACAATGCTCATTATATCCCGCAGGATCGCCCTAATTCTAAACTATCCACTGTGGTCTGCAAGGATTTAGCCATTTGGAAAAGGTCCTACGTAAACAGATTTAGACTTCTATTTTGTTATCACGCTTCAATATACTTAACATTTATTACCATACAGTACTACTGCGAAAACAACATATGATAATAACTATTGTTAATGATTGATTTGATCTATTTTAGCGCTTGGCGGGAATTGCTGACAACTGTACTTTATATATGCTCAGGTCCAATATTATGTTTCGTGGTACCTGAATATATATGAAGCACTGTTATATGTTGCAACTGTTGTAACAAGTGCCAATGACTGGCTTTGTTTATACACGTAGTTACATATGGTCATTTATTGAGAGCAATAAAGTTCACTAAGTAGGGAGTCAGGAAAAGTGTAAATCTGTAAATGTGTTAAGAGAATGTTGTTTATTAAGGTCACGAAGTAATAAGAAATACAGAATTTAGCTTAAGGTTCTTCACCTGTACCTCGACAAATATCAGTATTTACTGAGTGCCATCGTGTTCTAAGCCTGTACAAACCGAACTACTTTTACCTATTGACTGTCCTGGGAGGCAAGGCGTTTCCTCCCTGTTTGTGTCAATCCGAGGAGGGAGAGAGACTGAAACAGAAGTATATTGTTATCATCTAGGCGATCACATTCATGTTTGTGATTTTTAATAAACATGTACATAGTGTTATAAAAAATGTCCTAAGCTTACTTCATTTTGTTTACCATTAATTTCCCCACCTCTCCCGTTCCCGGGCCTCTACAAGCACCCTGCCATCTGGCATGCAGAGACGCACATTTGGTGCGACAGCTGCAGCTGACGCCGCTGCTTGTGCAGCTCTCCTACAGAAACGATATGTTAAATATGTACTTTTTTGTTCTCCAAACTGCTGACCAAACGTGCTGAATTGTACCCGGGAATTTGCTCTGTGGATCCACATGTTGGGATCGTCATCTTCCCGCTCTTTGTGTCGTTAGCGCCAGTTATACGCTCGCTCAAACTCATTAATCTTAAAGCTTGCTGAAGTAATCAAAGATATCCAGATCCACCAGGTCGTCTAACATGTATTACTGGACGGCCTGGCCGGCGAGGATGTACTGTAAACATGACAAAAAATTCCTTGCAGTTGGTAATTTAAGATAAGTAGGGAGTACTTGTATGAGAAAACTTCTTCCGGTGTAGTACTGAAATAATGATAAGCATTGTATTCACCGGACAATGTACTTTGCACAATTTCCGTGTCGTCCCTATATAATTTTATTGTGCCTTCTATGAAACAACTGCGCCTGATTTTTATCATGTGTGTCCATAAACGTTATAAATTTCTATTCAAAATTAATTATTGTTTTAATTCTTTTCAACTATGCCTATTACGGTGTATTTTTTAATGGGTGCGGTGTCATATCTCAAAAATAAGAGGACTTCATTTCCACTACCAGTGTTCTGAAATGCACGGATTACTACTTCGGCATTTGTTGTGATCTGTGTTTAACATACCTTGAAGTGATTTATGATTGAAGCCCTTAGGTCTTTTCCTGACCTGATCAGCAGTTTGAATAGGCGGTGTCTTCGTACGAAATCTCCTGATGCTTTCTCCGAGGTGTGCATGCAGTTGAAATTGCATGGTCTCCAGTGTGCCAGGGAAGCTCCTCGCTAGGAGGACCGTGGTCTCCTTTCTTTGTCCCTGTGTCTTTATAACAGGTCATAATCATCATCGTTCATCCTAATGTGAGGTGGACCATAAACAGCGTCGACTGTGTCTTGCGGGTCATGTAGCTCGTGGCAACGAAACAGCTGGAAGACTCTTGTTCAATTGTGGTCCTGACACTAGGAGAAGGATTGGCCGCCCACAACAGATACCTGAATATAACAGATACATGTTCCGTGTTATTCTTCAAGTCATAATGCATAATTGTACTTTTTGCTCTGTAACTGTATATCTGCACACAAGGGATTATATATAAATATTCCATAGAGATCGAAACATGACGAGGGCATCGATACTTCATCATGGAAGGAGTACCGAATGAAATGTTGAACATAAGGGACACAAGAAACGTTTGCCTTAGTTCTGGTCATAATTTTCTGTATTCTAAGCAGTATATATCACCCAAACACTGAACATATCCGCCAACAACAGAAGGCTGATCTTCAGGTCGCTCTATCTAAATACGAGGTGGACTGTCAAGTAGGTTTGGAATGCTAGGTCCGACTTGAAGTCCTAGGTACCACACACTCGATATAAGTATCGAGGTTCCCCAGATGACATGTGTTTTTGACGTATGTTGCACAAAAATGTTACTAGCCTGTGAGCATCATTAACCGTGTTTGTCGGTTGGGCAACTATTAGATTCGGAACGCAGTAGGCAGAGACCGCTTGTTGCTGCTGGTCTCCCAGAAGTCCGTTCGTACCGAACTTTAGTTTACCAGCCGTCACTGTTTGCTTCGCAAATGACATAAATACATTGCATCCTTACTCATGTTAGATGTATTGTTGATGTGTTTATACTTAGTCGTATATGGTCCAAGCCATTCAATAAAAGGAATAACATTACACTTCTGGGAGTGCAAAGTAAAAGTAAAACGATGGTTGTAGTTTGTGTCATAGGTTCAATTTATGTCTGAAAAATCATTAGTCGTTACGTACCTTCGCCAGAAAGGTCATATTTTCTGTAGCGTTTCTATGTATGTGTATGTAGACGACCATCACAACTCAAGAATGCCTGGATGAATTGTGTTGATGTTTGGTTGTGGGAAGTTCTTTTAAAGAGACCCCTACACTTCTTGTACCTTGTTACACCTTGTACTTGGCAGATTAAAACTCATTTCGCATTGTTGCTACCACAAACACATTGTTTACGCCTCCTCTAAGCTTTTTACTATTTGTGTGGTTGAAAGTCAATGAGTTACTATTTGGAGCTATGAGGACTTCTGTTGCCAAGGTTTGGCCTAGATCCGCTGCCCTATCACCACCAAACATTACCCTGTTTATTATTACAACACTTAGGTTATTTTTTTATCTATGTTATGTTCACATCGGATGGTCCCAGGGAAATCCCTTTTTGAAGGGGTAGAGCAAACTTGTCTCATGACCCTAGCCTTGGGTCAAATTTGGGGTAACCAATAGCCCAATCTCGGTTTATAGATGTAGTGTTCTAAGAATCAGTGACGTCTAGGGCCTTAGGTGTGAAATCAGAGTCACACAGATCAGATATCAACGTCCAAATTTCTTTAACCATGAAAAAACAGTCGGTCTGCAAGTACATGGGCAACATATTTAATCACAGTTTATTTCATCCCAAATCTTATTTACGACTTTCGGTGTTCTATAACGAGCAAGAGATGAATTATGTCTTTATTCCATGAACAATCGTGATAAACGTTACCAATAGTAACTTCATGGCAAGAATGCAAGTACCCCCCACAACTATAACCATATATAGCGCATTGACATGGAAGACCGGAGGGAGCGGCCGAGGACGGTTTCTTGAAGGAAAAACAGTTTCACCAATTTCGTAAACTTTGGACCCAGCCTCTCATCAATCTCGGATCCCGCAAAAGCATCTCCTCAGTGATAATCATGGTTTGGTTTATAATTCATAATTACGGTTTTACCAAAAAAAGTAACCAGATACGCGGTCGTAGGAGGCGTTATAATGTATGTTTTCATGTTGTTTGGAGGTGTTGAGGAGAGGCCAAGGGTAACCTTTTTTGTTTTGGTCTAGTTGAAACTACATTCTGCAGTATGATATCTTACGATTAGGTCCTAAATTGACACTTGAAAAATCTGCTAATGTGATTTTATCATGGACTAAAACTCAGCTTTTTTGGGGGGTGTGTTTTTTTTTTTTTTACTTTTGACAGCCGGCTTTTCTACATGATACCACAATATAGGGAAGAGCAGACTACAACTGTAATGTGACTATCAGGAATTTTCTACGGTGCACTTCACACAAGGGCCCATACATGGCGCGCTCACATGGGACTTTGCTACACTCTTGGACTGCGTATTCAAGATTCGATTAGTTAGAATTATATCGGTCAAGATTCAAGCGAAATGTTTGTTTCAAAACAATGTATCAACTTTGCATTTTCTGTCTTATAATCAACGACAATGTCACAATTGCGAAACATAACCGATATAGGTAGTAACTAATACTGTCTGTCCACAGAACCTGACAATAATCGAACATTATTAGTCTTAAAATGAGAAAATGATCAAGAACAACGCAAAGATCTAGTTTACTTCCAAGTGAGTTTAATGTATATAGACTTACGAAAAAATAATAGAAAATGTACAACAAACTTTTATCACGAACACATTTTTCTTAGCGTCTACGGCCTTTTACACACTCTGATACCTCATTAACCTTCTCTGTATCTTTAGTGCATTTTGTACATCAGACGACTAACATACTTCTTATCCAAGTCTTATCTTTTTCAGGTAAATCAAAATCCATTTCAGTTGCTATATCGTTAAAACCCAGTACTACAAACATGCATTCCTAACGTGCCTTTTACCAGAGGATGTTTTTCCTTCTACATACAGGATTTTGCTCAAACAAGCAGCTTCTGGGCCTCATATATAAGTCAAATCACTCAATGTTCCTACAAAAGTCCGTACTATAAACTCTGACTCTGAATCTACTTTCAATTTTCCTTCTTTTAGATCACTATATCTTGGAATACATTTACAGATAACATTTTTCTAAATTTAATGCAGACTAAAACTAAAAGATTGCTTATCATTCAAGCTCATTACTATTAGCCATACTATACACAGGCAGTTTAAGGCCTGTGACACCTGTATATTCTCAGTCGAGCAGTTATATGGCCATAACTTTTGATGTAACCATCTGTTTTCAACACTTTTTGGCCAGTTAACGTAATTCACCCATATTCAAAATATGATGACAAGAAAATTGTGGATCCTCAATATTTTGGGTTTAATAATGTTCAATACGTCATAACTCTTACTCACTTGGGCAGAATAAGAGCTTGCATGTTTAGTGAAGTCTTTCAGTTCTGATCATGTTAGAGTTTCGAAACTCCGTTTACAACTCATTTTACAATATAGACTTGCTACACTATGTAGGGTAACATTTAACAGATACGGCGTTTTCTTTCTACAACACCAAAATAATATTGTTGGAACGTGGCCACCCTGTATCATGGGTAGTGGTGCAGTAAGAAACCGCACCGGCCAACCAAAATCATCTAATCTCATACAGAGAGCTAGACTGCGTTGGCATGTTGCTCGGATGCCGAGGCTGTGACTCTCCCCGGGTAGTGCTAAACTGGTGCCCGGCAGGAAGAAGAAAAGGGGACGGCACGCTATGTCATGGAAAAGAACTCCAGAGCGTGACATTGCTGAGTTGGGATGCACCTTGGAGTGGGTGCAACGGACCGCAGCAGTTAAAACAAGTGCTTTTAAAAAAGCTGGCATTTTGCCAATGTTTGCGTGTGTGAACGTTTTTTTTTCTAGTTATTAGAATGTCATATAAATAGAACAGAGTAACTAAACCTGATATTGGCGCATGGAAAGATTCACATATGTGCCTGAACTGCAGCAGATCTAGACGCCACCTGTTAAAATTTGCGTGAACTGCAGCAAATTTCACTACACATTGCCTGTTTTTGAGTGAGCTCTGTTGCGGGGCATTTTTAAGTTGTTTTTTTTTTAATTTTTATTTCTATTCGGCAAAAAAACGAAGCGGCGAATCCGTTAACCAAAGAATTAAATTGGTGTGGCCAAATGGATGTAAAAATTAGTATTTTAATGGATGTAAAAAAGAAAAGAAAAAAGTTGAAAAAAAATCTACCTCCCCGGATTCGAACCGGGTGCATTGGTTTAGAATGCGTAAACTTTACCACTGCGCTAGTGCGAACATGTTGAAGAAATGCCTGTTTTAACAGGTATACAAATGTTTGGCATGGATTGAACAGGTCCGTTCATCTCAACATCACAACGGCGACTACACTGGCCAGAAGGCATTTTGCGACTGCAAGTCGCAAAATGCAAAAACTGACATGTCAGTAACATTAACTGACATGCGGCGAGGATAATGATGATGATGGGTACTGGTGAAAAAACATTTCTACGCCCATCGAAGTTAAGAAAAAATAACTTTCCCATTCCTCAATAACTTGAGCTGTTAGGGTGATGATCGTGTAATGGTTATGGCTAACCTTTCCATCGCGGATGGATGACTGAACTGAACTCACTACATAGCGACCTGAGATGGCTAGTCAACTCAGACGTCTGTTTGTCGATTATCTGGAAACGCAGGTATGACGCATTTTTCTCTCATCATCTATACCGACAACCCCCAAGCAGTGTTGCGAAAAATACTTGGCAGAAGCGAAAATTTTCACCTGACACAGGGCAGCATATGATGACCCACTACAGTCTATGCCTTCTTCAAACTACGTCATGTTAATGAAATACACAATTAATCAATTCTACCCCAAAAAGCTGCATAGTCATCAAAGCATTACTTTTACTTCTCAAAGAAAGCGTGAAAGTCATACAAAACTCAGAATGCTCTACCACCCTCTTCAAAAGAGTTACTAAGGGTTGACTTACATTGTCTTGTAATATGCTGTATTGCTTCATTGCTTAAGTGGATCGTCATACACAAGTGAACCCTTGCCCTTGAGTGGGTATCCATATACAAACGCCATATACCCATAACAAAGATAGTTACGAATTATACATAATTGACAACCTACGTCAAGCAATGACTGACAGAGACATATGGAATGCCATCAAAATTAAATGCAAATTATCAATCTATTACTACAATTGGTGAGGAAATTCTATAAACAATTCAAGTGTTTGCTATAATAAAGCAATATATTTTAGCCCTTAGGGAACTAATCTTCCATGGTTTATACAACTCTGTTAGCTTAAGGCGGCCCATGGCCTGGAATAAAGAATTCTTGTATTCTATACATCGATCGTAACTTTTGATTGCTCGGTCGCATTACAATGAAACTTCACATAATTTTAGTACTACTTTAAACACATTGAATAATTGTGATTTTGTTTTTCTACATACCGGATTTTGGGTTAGAAATTAACATTTGGTTTAAAAAAGTGTTGTTTATTTCATGAGTCTAGTCCCAGCTGGAAACAAGACTTTCAATTATGATATTCTAAAGGATGAAAGCCAACCTTAAACTTATCATTTTTATCCGAGGGTATTTTGTTTTAAATTAGGATTATATTGTTTTTTGTGCACCATAGTCAAAAACATTAAATGATTACACAAAAAACCCTCGGACAAATTTGATAAGAAAAGGATAGTACAAAAAATATCAGTACTCTTATTTTGAGATGGGACTTAAGCCGTCAATGTCACAACTTGACCGCACAGACACCCACCAAGGATAAATGGTCCTTACGGTGCCTGTTTACGTTGAAAAGTCGCAAATAACCACAGATACTCGACACTTTTTTATAAGATACGCAAAACGTCAGCGACACTATTGAAATGTAGTGGATATTACCGTCTCCGTTGAACTACTATTAAGCGTATGGCGTTCATGAACTGGTACAAATTTACTGGTGTCTCCTTGCTCACAGGTGAGAACGATTCTAAAGAATAGTTTTAAAGAACGTAAGCTCAGTTCGTCACTTAGATCTTACCAGTATCAGGCCAAAATCAGACTGCATTCTAGTGATCTGTATATCATTCCATTTCGATCCTGCAGACTTAGTTTTGCAATACAGTCGAACCTGTCTTTTGCAGCTAATAAAGGAACCGGAAAAATGTGGCCATGATAGACAGGTGGCCACTATTAAGGAAATGCTGATCAATTGACCGCGAGCAATAAGTTACACACGATCTCAGTAACACTGATCTTTCTCACCAAGTGACATTTTCTCGAGCGTATACCAAAAATAATTGATATTGCGTACCTTCTGCTGTAGACAAAATGGCCTTGTCCGGAACTCCAAATCCTCGGCGCAAGGTGACATACAGCCGCTATATGGTCGCAATAGGCAGTGTTTCTGTATCTACGGGATCGGAAATCGCCTGGCCATGGTCGCCTTGGACAGGTGACCGCTATTGACTATTTCTTAATACTTAGGTCAATAGGAAAAATCCCAACAGGGGTCAGGAAGATGGCTGCCATGTTTCCTTCTGTGTGAGTGGTTAGGGTTTTTAATCTGTTGAATATCTGTTCGAAAAGTAACCATCCATGCATCTTAACATCATAGAACAATACCTTTTACAGCATAGAATATTTTGTAGGAAAGATCTCGATGAAATTTTTAGTCCAAGGAGTTATTTACCCGTAAGAGACCCCACCTGTTTTGATGTCTTTCTTAAGTGGGGAGGGCGCCACACTTACGACCTCTGATGCCTCCACGTTAACGTTAGATTAGTTTTTATACTTTCTGCTGAGAAGCACAACTCAATTAGGTCCGCGCCCTCGGCTCTTTGAGACAGTAGTTTGGTTCCCTGTGGCCATTATTGTTTTCTGTATTATATGCCTTTGACGCCGGGACCTTCTACGTTTCAATTAGCGACCGATTGGGGAGGGGGCAGTTCTGAGCGGTGCTTCTCAGATGCAAATGCAGTTTTTTACCATTGGAACCTGATTGTAGTTATCCATTGTTCCATCTATTCTTTGAATGTGAAACTTGCATATGAATGTTATTGAAGTCCTGACAACTATTGTAGTATTGTGTCATCTAGGTTAAACAGCATTGAACTAAGCGCCAGTATATATATATGCAAATTAGACTAAAGCATGACGAAGGCTCATTGTAATTAGTTTAGCGCCGAAACAGCGGCAGCTGTAGATGATCTGTAGATGATTTGTTGACGATCTTTCTAAGCAGATACCACCCGTCTAGATCTGAATCATGTGTTATGCAAACATTTCAAATGTAAGAACAAGAGGGAACCGCGGTGGGCTGGCTAGGAAACAGAAACATTGTAGAATTAAACCACTGGTTATCTTCGCCAGCGAAGATTATAAGATTGCTTACTTGGGTCTGTATGTAGGTCAACAGCATATAAGTCGAGAAATTGTGGATGGAACTTTTTGATTTTTTGTAGGTGTGTAGCGGTTGTCGAAAGGCATGCCTAGTTTGAAAATGGCTTACCTGGCGTTTTCCTACGGTACAGCAGCGAGCTTTGTATTTTTTCGAGGTTTGTTTCGAGAAGCATAACTCAAAATGCAGCTGGGCGATTTCTACGATATTTGGCAGGTGTGTAGCGGTTGTGTAAAGGATTGTCATGTGCGAGAATGGTTTAGCTAGCTTTTACCTATGGTGCTGTAGCTGGCTTTGTATGTAATTGCGTTTGTCTGTTAACACGATAACTCGAGATGTTCTACATGGATGCTAATGATATTTTGTTGATAGGTAGGGGACACAGAAAGGATGGTCAAGTTCGATAATGGGCCTCCTAGCGACTTGTTTTGGTACTGCAAGTGAGCGTCAAAGCTTGCGCCTAAATTTTCCAGAAGTGCCATGTTCATGATTTTTAAGTGGTGGATAGCTGTTGGGACTAGGAGTGAATGGTGTAATTTTGGGCCCCCTAGCAGCTTGTTTGGAACTGCAGTGGGTCTTATAGTTTGTAACTTTTAAAAAGGATAACTGCAGAGGGGATTGATGGATATTCTTTGCTTTTGGTAGGTAGGTACTTAGGGTGATTATCAACATAATGAGATGCTAATTATGTAAATTGCGATCTACTTAATATAATTACTTTGGGATTCTTATCATGGAGAGAACCACATCCCTTACAAAAGTGGTGTGCAGTGCAACATGACACTGGCACCATTGTCACCCTAGTCCAGCACTAATGTGTGGACCATTAATCTTCATTTATCATTCAAGCTCTTCAGACAGAAGCAGAAGCCTGATCTCCTTTCCCTGACAAGGGCCAGTCACACCAAATTAACCCCCTGCCCTCAGTCTCCGGGTCTTAGCACAGACAAATCAAAGGTGGAGCAGAACTAATTGTCATGCCATGGCAGGGTGTTATACGCCCGCCCGTTTGAGGCATAAGACATGGTCACGTAAAAAAAGATTAAAACATCGCGGTGGGCCAAATCAGGCTGTCAAAGGTGCCAACGTAATCCTCATGAGTTGTTCGATCGCATACAGTACGCTTAATGATTCAAATACTATTTCGGGATGAGATTTGAAGAGTCAAAGTTGGCCTTCAAACTGGCTCTTTTTGCCTGATTTTGGCCTCGATGTCACACTGCATGGGGGTTTCCGTGCAACCGATTACGACAATATCATATACTTCCGGGTTGTACGAGTGCGGTCATAGAACGCGGGTCGTATCGTATCCAGGTAGGAACAAATACAGCCGCAAAGCCACGTCGAGAGTTCTATGCGTTTCTCTTTTCCTTCCGCGAGAGAAAGTAGTCCGTTCCATGGCTCAGGGCGTCAACACCCCTCACAAAAAAGCTTGTCGCTGAGTTACGCAACCATGAATCTCCCTTATTTCAACTTGCGTGCATTATTTAAGCTTGCTAGTTTGCTCCCATTGATTTTTGAGCCAAGATGTTTTCTTTACCCGATCAAAAATATGGCCTGAAATCAGGCATTTTTGGTGCAAATACACCGCCCGTTTTCACCTTGACGCAGATTTCAAACCAACACGAAATATATTGCGACAGATAGCGCGAATCTCATACTTTCTGGTGGTATTTGTCTTTTAATCGATTTTGAGGGCGTAAAGGGTTTCCCCCGAAATTATCTGAGGCCATGTCACTAGACAAGGCGGAATTTTCATCTCAATAGAACACGTCCTTCGGGCGAGCTATGACTGTTCTAGGGAGCGCGCGCCTTTCCGATCCGGTTACCGCGGATATCTAATTAATGGTCGGTCTACGGCCAAACTACAAAAATCTAGAGTACGTTGCAAACTCTAGATCCTACAAAGTTCCACTTGTCGCTGCAAAAAAACGTAGAATTTGGCCAAATGAACAGATAACACACCATAGTAGTTAAGAAATGAATTGGCGCCGTTAGTGCTTTGGCTGGCTCTATACTCTGTGTGTTACCTGTCTATTCAGTAGCCAATTTCTCCTGTTTTTCCAGTGACATGTGGAGCCTGTAAAACTCCTTTTGTGTTTATTTATCGCTTTTGTTTCTTATGTTATTCACACGTTCAATTTTTTTCTCATCTTCCCGACCACTGATATTGCATGCTGCTCTATCAGAACTGAATAAGAGGTGTTCGCTCAGAAACTTTATACTGTCGGGGCTTGTAAGTTGTAGCGACCTGAAATTTAAAAAACGCATTATAACCACTAATAGAACCAGTAGATCATGTGATCAGGAAACTATTGGTAAAGAACACATCAAATATTGAGTCGTGATTGGTGGGGAAAATAATAAGTCCAACCGTTTTCCCGACCGTAGAATTACATGGCTACAAGAACAAGTCACTTTTTTCCACTATGGATTTTACCGCTGTATGCACTACTGGTACGAAGTTGCGGCCTGCATGAATAGTATGGATGCTTGTACGTAAATACGGGTAAGGCCATCCTAATTTCTATCAAATATAAATTTATGGATGTGTGTGCATGTTCAAGGTGTCTCGTAGATCTTCAAAATGAGAAGAATTTGACTTTAGTTTAGGCATTGAAACCAACTTCAATATGTAGATGTATCCCTTGTTTACTGGATTGTTACTAATACATGTAGGTTCAAATTAGCCATCTATACCTACAGGTATTCTTCTCTCTAGCTCTAGGCGTTGACAAATCCCCAAAGAATGTCTCTTACTCATGCCCCCATGCATGTCCCCACAAATGGTTAGCCAATCATGCAGATTACACAAGCGAATCTAGAAGTACACATCCTTTTATTATACTGAAAAGCTATTTTGGATACATTTTGGATATCATTTTACAGCGCGGTTTTTGATTCAGTTACAACAGCAAGATTTATTTGGTAGGAAGTAAATAAATTGACAACGCTGTGATTTCCATTTATTCCATCATTTTGTAGAGGAACCGGTGAGGTGAGGTGAGAGGAGCTCAACACTCTGCAGATTGCCGGATCGTCTGCAAGATAAAAAGTATAGTCATTACATGTATTACACATGCAAATTGAGAAAATCATGACAAGTATTAACATTAATACAACTGTTTTGTATAATTGTATAATTGTCAATAATTCTGTTTTAGGAAGTAAGCATTACAAAACAAAGGAACAAATCAAAGAAACAAGCATCTTTCCTGCATAGGAAAGAGTGTCTACGATGTTCCTTAGTTGTTTCTATACCTACCATCTTGTACCTCTCTACTACCTCCTCGGCAATCTGCAGAGGGTTGAGCTCCTCTGCCTTGCCGTGTTTTCTCATGAACACCTACAGGACAGGTAGGGTACATGTAGAATAGTTATTTTTTTTATACTGTGGGGCTGTACTTTCTGTAAATACATGAGGTCACTTGTTGTTTCACTTATTAGTCACTGTGGTAAATTGTCAACAGCTATACCACTCATGACTGTCTCCAGCTTTCAAATTTGTTACTGCTTGGGAGCCCATGTTATTTTCTTATTTCAAAATCTGACATTTTCAATTCAACAAACATTTTTTATAAGTTTCATCATTTTTATAAGTTTTAAGTTTTTTTAAATTTTTATAAGATGTCAAAAATTATTATACAAAAAATGGGAAGCTACAACTTAATAATCTACCTTGTGGTCACCAGTTTCGTATAGCTCTTGAATGGGACCAGCCTTTACGTGTACCTCGACCACCTTCAGTTCAAGATTCATGATGGGGACAAACCGGACACTGTAGTCAGGGAAGCAAGAATTATAGTCAAGTCAAATCAAAGTTTATTGCACGACGATTGCATCATGTATGACAATAACACGAATTACTAACAACTACATGTACAAAATATCTAAACCAGTGAAAACTAAACACGTAAGCTTACTTACTTGATCCAGCTTGGGGGGACGTCCGGTAGGAAGTCTGCAATGGTGTCGTGTGCTGACCTTGACAAATCGTCCTCTTGTGAGGAAGTCAGGCCAACGCCCTTTACAGTACCTACATAGAGGGAAAGTACATTAATTACTGAGTACAGATATCACGGACAGCTACCTTAAGATCAACCCTATTGCGTGTAATGTGGTTGTCTAACAAACAGGCTTAATTCTGGTACATTATCAATAAGGGATTTAATGGAGTCTTTTTAGTGTTTTTTTTTAAATATTGATATTTCGCGGTTAAAACGGAAGGGGTCATAGGCAGGCAGAAGAAAAAGCATTTTAATCTTTCTAGATAATTGATTATTCTGATTTGTAAAATTGTTCATGAGCATACATGTAACTGTATCCTTACAATGCATGGTGTTGATGTGAACAATAGTAATCTCCTTACCATTGTCAAGGACGCCTACAAACATCGTTCCCCCATTTCCGTTTAGGAACGCACATGCATTCTTCTTTAGGTCTTGGCAGAACGCATCGTAGCCAGTCATGAACACAACGTCTCTGTCCACTTTAATCACTTCTTCATGGATGTAATGTGCTGGCCTGGACAGTCAATTGCACACATCATCATGCAAACTTGTACTCATTAAGGCTCGTTTTCCAAAAACAATTTCCCAGCCCACAATCAATCCAGTTAATACGTTTTTTTAGTATACTACCATACCCATCAAGAAACTCGGCAGGTATATGGGGACCGTTACGTGAAACAATAACTGACTAACTGCTTAATTGCTACAATAGAGGACAACTTGGAAGAAAAAGATAACACAGATGAACCAATGACAGCTAAAACCAAAACAGAGTGAATTTTATTTCCAAGCATACTCACAACTCCTGTGTAGTTGATAAAGCCTGTAACAAATTTAATAGATAAGTTGAACATAAATTGAAATATGTCACCTCAGTATAACGTTACACAAACTTGGAAACCTACATGCCTATCCAAATTACCAAACCAAACCTCAATAATCTCATCAAATCCTTCAGACAAAATACTACTACCGACTACTACTACTAAATTAGCTATTAATAGCTTTTATATTGTCATCTTCTTTTAAAAATATGTAATGCCATCTTGATCCACAAAGGGCTTGATAAATCAATGTAAGCTAAATGATTGTATTTAATAATAATTTTTTATTATTGCCGCAGGAATTTCTTGCAACACAACAATCAGCCTTTTTACCACTATAGTATGAATAACTATTACAATGTGCACTGCATTGTTGTAGAATCAAGTACTACATGCATACATGCCTGTCTGACTTTTTGTCTTTCACTGTAACCTTATGCACTTAAGCAAGATATTGTTACAAATTAGTGAAGCCGTCATTATAGAGCTTTGTTTACACTAATGCGCATGCACTGCAACCAGACAACACGTGATGAGTTGGCGGGAAATAACGGTAACAGGGATTTTTTGCAATACTGTATACAACTTACAAAGTTCCTCACCGATCCAACTCAATCATACCGAGAATGTTATAATTCAAACTTTTACAACCATAACAAGGAAACATGGTCTTAGTGTGATTGAAGAGTTTTGGTTTTAACTTGGACTAAGTCACTGTCGCGGTTTTCAAGAAATGAAACACGCCATGGAAGCAATTTGTCGCGGTTTACAAGAATTGAAACACGCCGTGGAAGCAATTTGATTGATGGCATGCTATCGGACTGTAAACAGTAAGGTACTGTTTTAGCCATTAAAGTACCAAAAAAGTGACCCCAGTAGACATGAAATTGCAAACCTAACCAGACTCGAAATAATTGCAAAGTGGATTATACTGAGAGCGAAGGAAATTCCCGTATGATACCTACCGCCATCTTGGACACAGAGGACGATCTTCCGATGATGTAGCAATATGCTGACGGATGTAGCAATATGCTGTCAAACTGTCCGATGAAATTTCATCTCGCCACGCGCTTTTTAAAGGGTCATCCTTAGCAACGATAACTGCTATGATCAAGTTGGCTCCTCGAGTGGCTGTCAATCATGTATACCCAGGTCTTAATGTTTATCTCTTATCATGACACACCTATGTCTTAATAATCAAAACAAATGCCCCGGCAATCACTCTCTCTTACAGACTTGTTGGTTACACTCCCTATGCTCCTATTCTTTACTTGAACAAAAATAAGCCAAGAGCCATGATGTTTGCTTCAAGACAACTTTTTTTAAAAAACCTTGCACATACAATGAAATCTTCAAGCACAGGTGTTTAAATATCATGATAATACTTTCTTATTGTTGGGATACTCTGTGACATTACATATACTTAGTTAAACGTATTCTACAGGTGCAGTAATATACAAATCAAATATTCCGATTGACAAATACTTGATACGGAAAGGTACAATTACTCACTATATACGGATGGTAATATGTTAATTTTGTTTTGCACTAAGATCTACAAACAAGTTGTATCTTTTATCATCTTTCACATTTTCCAGCTGGAAGGTGGTGGTCCTGCAGTTGTTGATTTTTTTTTACCTGCAAAAAGGTAGAATAAGAAAAATAGTTATTACTGGTACATTTTTTACTCCTTCATTACATGTAGCGGGCAATCCTACAAAGTGACAAAATCATGACACACCCAAGTCTTATAATCATAACAATCATATGAATGATACATTTTAATCGAATTCACCTTTTTTTATTATAATATAATTTTGGCTGATTATATCACTATTAGGTATTAACTGAATATATTGGTGGTTTAAGTTTATAGATATATGTTATTCAATTACTTCTATTACATTTAATTTTGATAATGAATGTCCCTATCTGTTTATGTCCAATCAACATCAGAGAATTCTGAATCTGAAATATCCTGCAATTCGGACAGGTTACCAATGTATGCATAAATGTCATCTGTAGGGTCAATGTCCTGATCATCACTATCTGAAAACTCTGTTTCTGGGTCATCCTGAATTTCCTGATGTTGATCTGTGTTCAGTAAGTTTAAACAATCCAAACATCTGCAACCTGGACCACATACTTGCCCTTTCTTCAGGCACTTGCACCTTTTACTTGAACAACCACTTTTACATCTACATCCTTTAGTCAAGAATTCAACAGTTTTCTGAACTTTTTCAATGTTTTCCTTTGAATCCCAAACAATCTTTAAATCACCATTATCTATCACCCAACCATAACTATCTAATAATACAGAGTAAAGTCTTGTTCTAAAGCCTGAGCCCAGGTGAGATAAACCCAACAAGAACGTAACCAATGGAACCAAAGGGACTGAAAGGAAGGTAAACTATTGTCTTCAAACTCTATTCTTTCAAAGATGGCACCCCTAATTGTTTGCAACCAATTTTCATGATGCTTCAAACTGTTATCACCCTGTGTTTCTCTGAAAAGTTGGGCAGGAGACGAGAACTTAAGAAAAGCGGAACGGTGTTTTTGAAAGTAAGTACTACCAACTAAACGAACAAAAGCCAAGAAACCTGTGTCTTTTTCTGCACAGGAAAGAGAGCCACAAGTTTGCGCAGAGTTTCCACTAGAAATGAATTCTGCATACTGAAAGAAAGTTTTCATAAATGATACTTTCCCAAGGCCAACAAAAAAGGAAACATAATCACACCCTGTGCTGATAAACAGTGACTGTATTATATGGGGTAGTAAATTTCTAGAAATGGAGGAAAGATCAGGGTCCTTGTCAAAACAGGATAGCAACTCATTCACATCCAGACATTGCCAATTTCCTGGTTCAGCTTTTTGTAAAATGACAATTCTTTTATCTGTATGCCTCACAAATGGAAGGCCCACATGATACGTGTCCGTATCAGGTGAATAAATCAATATGTTTTTGTAACTGCTTGAAGCAGCATGCAGCCAAACACGAGTGTCACTCTCCTCCTGATTGGACCTACAGTCTGGATATGGGGAAATGCTATCTACAGTAGAAACATAACACATGTCTCTTTCATCCTCAGTAAATGCGCCAGCTGTAAAAACTTTCTGTTGCTGCCTCAAAAAAGGTTTACATACTGTGAGTAAAGAGGAACACAAATAAGAACATAATAGACGTTTATTTGGACGCGAGGAAATGAATTTTCTCCAGTCTTTTGGGGTGCGTATAATATCAGAGATAGAATCAATTGATGCCAAATTGTCGCTTTCCAAAACAGTGTCTCTTCTGTTTCTTTCAATATCTTTTGGACTAAGGCCATTTCTGTTTGGGTCATCAAATACTATATGGACTTCATAACAACCCGACAGGAGTAAAGGCATAACCCATTTTTGAAACAGAAAATTTGAATAATCAAGAAAAGTTCTATGCTGACCCAAGGGAGCTGTGTTGATCAAAAACATGCCCTCCAAAACAGAGCACTGGGGGGAAAAGCCAACTGGGTACATTTTAGTGAAAGCACTAGGGTACCTAGACTGGAAAAAAGAAGTTGTGGCTGACTTAGTCCCCTTATGAGGGACACCATCAGCATCACATAAAGCACGAGGCAGCTCCAGAAACTGACCTAGCTGGGGCAAATCTAACAGGTGGGCAATTTCAGATAGGGGCTTATTTTGATTCTGGGACCAAGAAACAACTCTACGATAACATTCTAAGACTAACTTTTTGTCCTTTTCAGATTTAGAAATACTAGACTTTGTCATTTTGGGTTCTGAAAAAGTTCTTAAAGACTTTCGCCTTTGAGGTGCTTTTGTGCTTGGGATACTCAAAATACGAAACTTGATAAAAGTGTCAAATGACACCCTACCAACTTCCCTGAACTTCAGTAAATCTTCCTTTTGAATGTTCGAAATAGAAACTCCTGTAAAGGGTTGATTGAGACATCTGTTTTGTACAGGAACAGAGAAAATGTTAGCCTCAACAATTCTGCTGGCGTAATAGATAACATTCTGTCTCTCCTGTTCAATGATAGAAGGACTCAGACCAGCTTGTGTTCTATCATTGGATTTGGTAAGGACCTGGTCTTTCACTTGCTTGATTAGTTTAGCTCTATAGGGTAAGAATAAGACAAGATCCTCAATTTCAAATTTGTTAGGTCCAGTAATGACTCCTTTTGTATCACGGTTTATCAGCATCTCATGGCTCTCGTCTAATGCAACATTTGAAAAATTTCTAGCACTAATGCTTGTGACAAAACCACCATTTTTAAAATATTCCAGAATGTAATTTGGGCATGACAACATATCAGACAGATGTTGTGGAATAAGTTTTGAATATGTGATATGGTCGAAAGCGTGGAAAATAGGGGCCATCTTCTTGTAAGAATGCAAACGCAAATTCCAATTTCCTGATCTTATTGCTATGAATAGAGAAATGTATGCCATAAAATCATCATGAATAAATCTATGCCAAAACAAAAATACTTCATCTTGGGCACAAGCAATGGAACAGAACTCAGCAAAATCATCCTCTATACCATTTAAATCAATCTTCAATAATTCCTGTCTACTTATAAAGTCCTGTCTACTGAAATTTGGTTCTGTAAAGTGTGGTCCAGACTCCAGAAATGTTTGTACCTTATCAAGGATACTATCAACCGATAAAGAGCACTTTGATTTATGTTGATCAGATAGATTTCTTCTATACTCAAGGAATGATTCAATTTCGCATCTATAAAATGCCTCCCATGCCTGAACTAAAAATTTATGGGTTCTTTTAAAATGTTTGCACAAGCCAACCGATAGTAATGTCTGTCCTTTTATTCTACCAGAGGCGACCTGTTTTAATCCTCCCTCCCAATACACTTTCATCAATGCATGCTGGTAATTTTTTAAAGTGTGCCAATCACCTGGAAAGATAATCAACCAGCTTAAAGTAGGACCATACTCATGCTTCAGTTTAACAAGATGATCAAATGTTTTTGCATCTCCTACTACAACCAGATATTCAATCTCACTCCCAACATTAAATGAAGTGTAAAGGAAATTAATGGCTTTTAACACTGTCTCTTTACAGTCAGCATTTTCATTCATTATAGACAAGTATGCAATATTTGACTTTTCTGTAACAGGGTCATTTTCTAAAAATAATTTACATTTCAAATCAGGTAATTTATGAGAGCAATCTTTTGCATCAGAGATAAATCTTTCCAGTTGATACATGAACACTTCAGAGTTGAAAATATGTGATGATTTGATTTCTTCTTCAGATAAGCCAAATTGTTCCAAAGTAAGGGAACTGTTGACAGAAGGAATTACAGACTGCTGCACACATGATGGTAGTGTAAGGGATGGAGTAGCATCAATTTCTGTTTGAGACCTTTTTCTTTGCCTAAACTTTGAAACTAGTTTAATTTTTTTGGACTTAGGCTCCTCATTTTCAGTAATATCACCTACACCTATACATAAGGAAATATCTTGATTAGTAGATTCTGATTCAGAAGTTAAATTTGGCCTAGAAACAATAAGAGATTGAGGTTTGGGTTGGACAGCTTGAATAGAAGTGCCGTTCCACCCACGGGGACTACCTGTTACTGCTGCATGGGGGCTACCACTATTTATGTTGTCTATGGAAGCTACTGTAAAAGAATCTTTGGTCAAATTATGCAAACTATCTTCCAATGTCAAGTTATCTAACACTCCAGAAATAAATCTTTTATGAGTATCACTGGAAGAGCACACACCGAGGCGATTAAGTAGCTGCATTAGGTCAGTAGATTGACTGTAGCAAGAAATCAGTTCTGAATTTATCATGTGAAAATGATAACTACTTTGGCCTTCTGAGACAATAAAGAAAATAAGGAAAGTAGTGAAAAGTCGTCTCAAAAATTTTGCTGTACTATGGCTTGTCTCATCCTTAAGAAATCCAAAGTAATGTTTATTCATGTCCAAACTTTCAAAATCTTGAATTGAAATTTCGGATTTCTGCATGGTCAGCACAACAATGAAATTCCAAACAACAGGATTTAATTCGTTGGCAATTTTGAACAAGTCAACTTCATGCAGTGAGGTTGGACTCTGGACAAATCTTCCAATAAATTTTGAGGATTCTTGATGAATCACAGTGTTCATATACAACAAAGAAGACAATAGACCAGAATTGATATCATCCTTATTTACATCTTTTAACATACAGGAAAAGCAAGATTGAATGGACTTTATCTCTTGATCATGTTTTTGAGAGTTTACTCTTACAGTATACAGGGCCAAATGAAGGGATTCTAAAATATCACAATCTTTACAGTATAACATTAAACTAAGTTTAGTGTTTGAACTTCTATGAATCATAAGAAAGTTTCCCAAATCATTACAGAGTCCAACCAAAAGCCAACGGGAATCAAAGTAGAATGTGTCAGTTTCATCACTTTGCCTTTTGCCTCCAAAGCTTCTCTTTACCTTGTTAACATTTTCAACATAAAGATCATAGGCATCCACAAGAAGTATTGGTTTACTTTCCAGAAACATTTCTCCAATCGCACAAGAAACCTGGCGCAATGCTATTTGTGGCAAATTTTCGGGGCTGCGTTCTTCCTCAAATTTTCTCAACATATCCAAATGTCGTTCCAAATTTCCCTCACTCTTCAAAAGATGTCCTGATCTATAAAAACACTGATAACAATAGTTACACAAAATTGAACCTTCTGACAAATTTGATTCCACCACTTTTAAAGCAGAGTCTGAAATGTTCAATTTTGGACAAAATCTTTTTCTTTTATGGGACTTGATTACCTTATGGCAATGTGTACACTTATCTTGATCATGAAGTCGATGAAATTGATGATAATGAAAAGTACACATTGAAACAGTTTTTGGCAAAGAAATGCAACCAGCAGCTAGGTCAGAAATGGAAGAAATATAAGACATCATATCATCAGCTAAAATTGTCTTACTTTCATGTGTTGACAATTTGTCACATAATCCGAATTCAGATAAAAAACAAGATTTCTGTACCATTGTTTGAGGTTCCTTGGAAGTATAGGTGGTCTTCAAAACTGTCATTTTTGAAAAATCTCGAAAGTTACGCTCACAAGTACGACACACACAATCAGTGCTACTAAGATTTGTATTTTCATCTACCCATTTCCTAAGTTCTTCATTCCACCCTTGTGGATGCCTGTAATCTCCAAAGATTGATGACTTCTTACAATAGGCACAAACTGAGAAGCAGGGCCTCTCTGGATGTACAGATTTTTTAGGTCTGCCTCCTCCACGGCCAAAATGCATGACACTAACTGTTTTATCATAAATTTCTACTACGTCATTTTCGTCAGACAGAAGTGTGCCTCCCAAACAAAGGCTTTTGAATGAAATGTCAAGCTCACAAAACTCCCTAATCATGTTTTGCAAGCTACAAACCTGAATTGACTGGTCAGTTGTGCCTAGAGTATATGTTTCACCTTGAAAATTAAAATAAAAAGGATAAATCACCGAAGCCAAAGCTGTAATACTATTCCTGCCCTGTACATTACTCCTATGATCTGTACTTACCTGGCTATCACTTACACCTCCTACATGTACCGCATCACTAACCTCACAAGCAACACTATCTCCCTCACCTCCTCCTACCTCATCACTAGCCTCACAAGCAACACTATCTCCCTCACCTCCTCCTACCTCATCACTAACCTCACAAGCAACACTATCTCCCTCACCTCCTCCTACCTCATCACTAACCTCTAGCTTATTTGCTACTGAGTACTTCTCCTTCTTAGTTTTACCACTAACCTTCCTACGCCTAGTCTGCCCCCTGCTAACCCCTCCTGTACTCGTCCTGCCCTTCCTAAGCTTACAACTACTCCACCCTGTGGGACAAACTACATAGTGTACCTGATCATCTCCCCGACTACTAACTCCTACCTCATCACTAGCCTCACAAGCAACACTATCTCCCTCACCTCCTCTTCGTCAGACAGAAGTGTGCCTCCCAAACAAGGCTTTTGAATGAAATGTCAAGCTCACAAAACTCCCTAATCATGTTTTGCAAGCTACAAACCTGAATTGACTGGTCAGTTGTGCCTAGAGTATATGTTTCACCTTGAAAATTAAAATAAAAAGGATAAATCACCGAAGCCAAAGCTGTAATACTATTCCTGCCCTGTACATTACTCCTATGATCTGTACTTACCTGGCTATCACTTACACCTCCTACATGTACCGCATCACTAACCTCACAAGCAACACTATCTCCCTCACCTCCTCCTACCTCATCACTAGCCTCACAAGCAACACTATCTCCCTCACCTCCTCCCACCTCCTTAAGTTTAATCTGTTCCACCCATCCTGAAGGATTAAGGGGCCCACTGTATAACATTCTTACCTCTAGCTTATTTGCTACTGAGTACTTCTCCTTCTTAGTTTTACCACTAACCTTCCTACGCCTAGTCTGCCCCCTGCTAACCCCTCCTGTACTCTCCCTGCCCTTCCTAAGCTTACAACTACTCCACCCTGTGGGACAAACTACATAGTGTACCTGATCATCTCCCCGACTACTAACTCCCCCAACAACTTCACCTCTACCTTGTGCTACACTAAACTGACTAAGCCTTTTCCCCCTTGTCTTCTTCCACTCCCTTTTACTCATTAATGCTCCCATCCACTTCCCTGTACTATGCCCCACTACCTTCCCTGTACTACCCCCCTCTACCTTCCCTGGGACCCTCTTGGGGCTGGAAACAGGAGTCTCCCTGGGCCTGGGACTACCCTTACCCACACTACCCCCCTCTACCTTCCCTGGGACCCTCCTGGGGCTGGAAACAGGGGTCTCCCTGGGCCTGGGACCTCCCCTACCCACACTACCCCCCTCTACCTTCCCTGGGACCCTCCTGGGGCTGGAAACAGGGGTCTCCCTGGGCCTGGGACCTCTCTTACCCACACTACCCCCCTCTACCTTCCCTGGGACCCTCCTGGGGCTGGAAACAGGAATCTCCCTGGGCCTGGGACCTCCCCTACCCACACTACCCCCCTCTACCTTCCTTGGGGCCCTACTGCGGCTAACTACCTGCTTCCCTCCCTCTCTGACTACCCTGGCCCACTGCCCTAGTCCCTGTCCCGCCCTCTTCTCCTGGTCCACTGCTCCAGTCTCCATCCTCTTCTCCTGGTCCACTGCTCCCGTCTCCATCCTCTTCTTCTCCTGGTCCACTGCTCCCGTCTCCATCCTCTTCTTCTCCTGGTCCACTGCTCCCGTCTCCATCCTCTTCTTCTCCTGGTCCACTGCTCCCGTCTCCATCCTCTTCTTCTCCTGGTCCACTGCTCCCGTCTCCATCCTCTTCTTCTCCTGGTCCACTGCTCCCGTCTCCATCCTCTTCTTCTCCTGGTCCACTGCTCCCGTCTCCATCCTCTTCTTCTCCTGGTCCACTGCTCCCGTCTCCATCCTCTTCTTCTCCTGGTCCACTGCTCCCGTCTCCATCCTCCCCTTCTCTGGATCCACTGCTGCTGCCTCCTCTCCATCCTTCCCACCTCTCCCTCCATCCTCCAGCTCAGGCCACACTTCATCCCTCAGCACAAAGCCGTGGGGGGGCTGACACCTCTGCCGGTGCAGTTGGACAGCACGGCTCAGGTGAAAAGAAAGATAATTAGCAAAACTGACATTCCCGGCCCGACTCAGGTGTAAAGCATCACAGGCAAACATGACCCGGCGAGCCTGGTTGCCATTGTCCAAGAAAAACACACCCTGGCGTGTACACAAGTGAAACAAAAGAGAATTCAACTCAAAACGCCTCTCGTTAAGGAACTCAGAGTCAAACCTAGGCAAAATGCTGGAAATGATAATAGAGGCAGATGGAAAACGAGACTTGGCAACCGAAATAAGGGAACTGAAATCATCAACGGTCCGGCTGAGTGGACGGTGCATGGGAAGGTCGTTGGTCCCCACGTGCACGAACACGACATCCGGCTCAACAAAAGGGTGACGTGAAATATCAAGGGTCAAATCATAAACTGAAGCGCCAGGGTGAGCATGCATTGAAAACAAAATGTCAGGAGAAAAGGTGGCATGGTTGGCCAGATACTTGCAAATAGAATCGCTGAATCCTACGATGACCTGCAATAGAAATGAAAAACAATTAATTAATTTATTGTACTTAATGCTTTGCTTATTTGATAAGTGAGTGTTACTAGCTTCACCACAATATTCACTGTCAATAATATTCACCGTTATTCATGTAAAGCATCTTCAAATGCCGAAAGATGCATAGATTTTGTGCAGTTTTTTTTAAGCAATAGTGTTCAAGTGTGCCTATTCTTACTCTCTTCACTCCAACCAAGGAGGTAATAATGTAACCCTATACACTGCATTGTAGTAAGAAATTGTTACAAATTTTTGAAGCCCAGTTGTCATGCGTTTGTTTACGTTGCATGACAACCAGTCGTTGCATAACAACAAGTGACTATGTTGGCGGGAAATTTCCACATAAACACATAGAAGGGAATGAATTTTCTATAATACAACTTACAACTTAAAGGTTCCTCATCGATGTAACTATTATACTGTGATCATTTATTTTATAACAGATAAATGTACGACTTAACTGAGACTAGAGTTATTTCATCGGAAACAATGTAATGATAGCGACGCAATTTACAAAAAAATAAACATATTGCCGCCATTAGGCGTCACAGATTGAATAAACAAATTGATGTCATGCTATCGGACTGTAAACACTGAGGTAGCGATTACGCCATAAAATCACCAAAAAAGTGACCCCAGTAGACATAAAATTGCAAACCTATCCAGACTTCAAACCAACAGGATATTCATACCGGAGATAGCCAAAGGTTCAACACATCTTATTCACTTATCGATATACACGAAAGCCAGGGCGTAAAGTGTTTCCCCCGAAATTAAAATATGACCAAAATTTGGACCAGTCCTGGGCGGCCATTTTGTTGATTTTACCGTGTGCCGAGTTTGATTCGGAAACTAGGCTAAAATCGACATAAAACCCCGCAAAAGTGGATTATACTGAGAGCCAGTGAAATAAACGTCTGACACCTACCGCCATCTCGGACTCAGAGGACGATCTTCGTGTAGCAATCTGCTGTCAAACTGTCGGATGAAATTTCATCCCGCCGCGCTGAAAAAGGTCGTCCTTAGCAACGGCGTTGCTAAGGATGGCGGAGTGATCTGCTTGCAAAGAAAACATGTTCCAAATTCGTTCTATCGAGTACGTGGCTTTGCGGCTGAAATACGGCTGAGCTTTCGACTTTTGTGGGCGTGACCTCAAGCCAGCTCCTAGCCAATCAAAGACGCAGAAATGTTTATATCGCTAATGTCTATCCTCCGATTGACTGACAGTAGACTGGAAACGGAAACCGTACAGGGCTCATAGAGCGGACCAATTAGTGGTCTTATTATCTCATCAAATTCACTGGCTGCCTTTTTCATGTGAACGTAGACAATTTGCGTCCGTTGTTGATTCAAGGTCAATACCCAGGAGATAAAAGGGGGGGGGGTCCTAGGCCCTCCCCCCTTTTATCAAATTAGAAAAATATTCAAGACGCCAATAACTCACCGCGCTCCCGTTTGGAAATATTCTTTACGCCATACTGATGATATTGGTTTTTCGTTTTTAGTCGCGAAGCAGATCTCTCACCCCTAGCAAAAATAGGGAAATTGAATGGCTCGGAGGCCATGAATATATTCTTCATGGAGGTTACTTTATTCTTTTGATATACATAAATAATGCCACTCTATCCAAACAACACCGTACAAGCATTGCAAGCTCGTGGGGTCTGAGCAGCTTGTCGGAGACTATTTTCAGTACATTACCTTGGGACTTCTTGGTTCTGTGGTGGCAATAACTGACGATGACTCGGGGGAAAATGCCAACAAAAACGTCAGCACGATGCGACGAACCAAAACTGTAGTGGGGAGCGGGCGCCGAAGCGTAAGAAAGATTTTCCCACAGCGGGCCAGGGTCCACCGGTCGCCTTCAGTCTTTACCTCTCCCGGCGGGCGTTAGAACGCAGACTTCTACTCGGGAGATCTTTTAAAAATGCCACGCTTTTTGTATATCCATTTTGTCGGTCAAACATGACGGAATGGACCTGCACATAGTAGGAATTTTACGATGATTTGAAAAAAAAATTACGCTTTGCCCGCACGATGTTGCAGCAACATGAAACGAGGAAAGCTGAATTGAAGTCTCACCGGCCGTTTCACAGACGGGACTTTGTCACAAGTCATTTTCCAGAGTGTTCAAAAATCCACTGGACAGTATAGATTTCGTATTCCCATTAATTATGTCCCTTAGTGTTTTCTTATCATCCTTGTCTGAAACTGTACCAGTGATGTATTAGTCACAGTCCAGTAAAGACATCTTCTTCCTTGCATAAACATGTAGTCTTCTCATTATGTATGTATATATGCAAAAACGCCCAACCCACGCCTATATATATGTCACACCACACAGTGTACCATTTCAGTCCAGAAACATGGTATGACCCTATAGCTACAGTGCTTATAATCGCTATTACGACATCAACGATATCTGCGAAAGGGAATACTTTGCTACCACAAGAATATCACGATTTTTTCGGTTAACTTATTTCAACTGGCCAAAATAAGCAAGTTTATGGAACAAGCTATCAAAGGGACAGGATGATTTCTTACTTCTCTTATTCATGACTCAACTGGAAAACTACATTAGCGCCGACAGGAACATTTGGTGAGTACCCGAAATGTTTTAAAACTTATCAACTTAAATCTTCTTAAAACTACATCGATCATTATTAACTGACAAACAATGATTGTAACTGTTCTGGTACATACTATATTTGCGACATAACCTTGTATATATATATCGCTCAAATTGCAGGAAATATGTTTAAAGACAGTTAAGATTCCAATATTTCCCCGGACCTATCATTCGATGCCTCGTGACTATGGCGCCCCATGACAAAAACATGAAACCCTCGTGCTATTTTGTTGGCGCCATTTTGTTAATAGAAATGTCATTAAACCAGCAACTTTACCCATCAGAATGCAATACATAGTATATTTGCGACTTAACCTTGATTTCATTCTTCTCACAGAGACATCAGGAGCTCTTATTTCTCCACTACATTCGATTGGAAAACTACATCAGCCCCGACTACAAATTTGGTAAGTACCCGAAATGTCTTAGTTATATCAACTTAAGTTTACTTAAGAGTACATTGGTTATTGTTCATTGACAAAGTATGATTCGAACTGTTTTTGTACATACTATATATGCGATGTAACCCTGTTTACGTTAATGTGTACAATATACTGTCAAACTCATATCCGTCTGTCATTTTCAATTGTCGCGAAATCACCGAATGATAACACGCTGACGTTTGGTATCCGATTTCCTATAAACAACTTTTACAGTCTGTACTTCTAGTGCTGATATCGCTATCTATGCACAACTAAAAAAAACACAAACATTTTACAAGCAAAGTTTACTTTACGCGAAAGTTTAAAAGAATACTTGTCTTTACTCAGCATGAAATTACAACAGCCGAGATGAAAAAACAGCACGTTATAATCCGTCCATTTTAGTAGTGCGACCCCAAAGAGGCGCGGAACGCCAACACCCAGTTTTAATACGTACTTTCTTACCAAGAAAAAGAGGTGTACAGTGCACGGCTTATCAGAAGTACGAGGATTGCCGTAAGAATATTGAGGCTGAGCCAACAGGTAGCGAACAAAGGACAATTGAGTCTTTTCCAGAGGTGATATGCTGGACCGTGTTAAAAGACACATTTTTTATAATCTCGGCGGTTATCCAACGTGGATACAATTTCTTTTTCAACGTTGTACAATAATTTGCTTCTCCACATTTATGGATGAAAAAACAGTTATGTATTTGGTGTTTACAAGTATAGAATTCTGGCCTAATTCCCATCAAATAAAACAAAAGATATTTAAGTTAGTCTGAATACGGATACAAGTTAACTTTTGTGGAAATCTCGTTGTTGTAACAGAATCAAAACCGTTGACAAATGATATAAAAAATGTGTCAAAAATAGCTTTTCAGTAATAAAAGGCTGTTTACTTTTGATACTTGGTGCAAAATAGACAAAAAATAACCTTGATACTGTTAATGGTATGTTGGCCTCAATGTTGTGTCACTCTTGTGTCACTGTTGTGTCACTCTTGGATCACTGTTGGGGCACCCTGCCACTTGCGTTATTTTTTTAACATTAAAAAAAACCGTCGCACTTGTTTGTGTCACCTCTGGGTTCGCTTGTGTCACCTATAGGTCCACTCTCATCACACTCGCGTCAAGCTTTCCAGATGTGATATACTCAACCGTGTTAAAAGACACATTCTTTGTAATCTCAGCGGTATAGCTGACTAAAAAAGGGGAAAATATCAATTACCGGTGGAACCACATACAAATCGCTTGACGATTGGCAAAGACGGGGTAAATACGGTTATGCCGTGAGAACGCGGCAGGATCGTTCAGAGCAGGTGTTTACACTTACACCACGGAAAGGGATCGCCCAATAGCGGCGCAGGTAACAGTGATATGCGTAAGGGAAAAAAATATCAATTAAAGAAATGTTATTATGCTCTAGATTAATCTGCCACCAAAATTGACCCAAACACCCTCGAAATGTATGAAATGGCGATTCAGTACTCGACAGTAAAGATTTTTAAATTTCTTTGGATCCCTTTGGACGTGACCGACCTTGTGCCATTGGTAGCCGCCATCGTGTTCGTTATAACGTTAGGAAAGAATAAATTTTTGGTTTTGTCATTAAACATAGTTTTCTTTACAAGCAAAATATATCGCTCAAAATTGCAGGAAATATGTTTAAAGACAGTTAAGATTCCAATATTTCCCCGGACCTATCGTTCGATGCCTCGTGACTATGGCGCCCCAAGACAAAAAAAAATGAAACCCTCGTGCTATTTTGTTAATAGAAATGTCATTCTCCCAGCAAATTTACCCATCAGAATGCAATACATAGTATATTTGCGACTTAACCCTGATTTCATTATTCTCATAGAGACATCAGGACCTCTTATTTCTCCACTACATTCGATTGGAAAACTACATCAGCCCCGACTACAAATTTGGTAAGTACCCGAAATGTCTTAGTTGTATATATCAACTTAAGTTTACTTAAGAGTACATTGGTTATTGTTCATTTACAAAGTATGATCGAAACTGTTTTTGTACATACTATATATGCGATGTAACCCTGTTTACGTTAATGTGTACAATATACTGTCAAACTCATATCCGTCTGTCATTTTCAACTGTCGCGAAATCACCGAATGATAACACGCTAACGTTTGGTATTCAATTTCCTATAAACAACTTTTACAGTCTGTACTTATAGTGCTGATATCGCTATCTATGCACAACTAAAAAAACACAAACATTTTCGACCAAAGTTTACTTTACGGGAAAGGTTAAAGAAAGATTCGTCTTTACAATCAGCATAGAATTACAACAGCCGAGATGAAAAAAACAGCACGTTATAATCCGTCTATTTTAGTAGTGCGGCCCCAAAGAGGCGCGGAACGCCAACACCCAGTTTTAATACGTACTTTCTTACCAAGAAAAAGTGGTGTACAGTGCACGGCTTATCAGAATTCGAAGTACGAGGATTGCCGTAAGAATATTGAGGCTGAGCCAACAGGTAACGAACAAAGGACGATTGAGTCTTTTCCAGAGGTGATATGCTGGACCGTGTCAAAAGACACATTTTTTGTAACCCCAGCGGTACAACTGACAAAAAAACGAAGAATATCATTTACCCGTGCAACCGCATACAAGTCGCCTTGGGATTACAAAAGACGGGGTAGGCAAGGTTATGCCATGAGAACGAGGAAGGATCCTTTACTGCAGGTGTTTACACTTACACATATGTACCAAAAATGAGTTCATAACACAGCAGCACAGCATTACAAAGGGCCTAACAAATTATTTTCTTGAATAGGGGTGGGCCAAGGAAAACATTACCTTGATCTACTAGCAAAATTTTGCCCTTAAAACCAAAATAACATCGTTACAACATTTAAAGATCGACATTTGAAATTTCTCTGGACCACCGCAAGAGATCGCCCAATAGCGGCGCAGGTCACATTAAAAATGCGTAAGGAAAAATTCATTTTCACTTAAGTATATTTCATTAAACTCCACTGGGTCACGTCCAGCTTTCAGTAGTTCTGCAGGTATGTTGTCAATGCCGGGTGACTTTCCTAGTTTCAAGGTTATGATGGCTGAGATCAGTTCTGCTTCAAGGATTTCAGGGAAATCTTCTTCTTGTAGTTGACATGTGTGTGCTTTTAGTTCCTCCAGTACATCTTGTTCTGCTGCCAGTTGGTAATTGTACAACTCATGACAGTACTCTTTCCAGCGTTTTGTTACTTCTGACTTTGCAGTTAGTAAGTTTCCGTCTTCGTCTTTAATGCATGTGCCTCTGTTTACCGTCTTTAAGTTAGTGTCTTCCGAGTCTGGTATGCTTGCTTAGTGTTGTTGTTTTGTTTTGTATATCATCTTCTGTCGTACAGTACGATACAATGTAAATAACAATAATAACGCCCATTGGAAATGTGGACTTGTCCGTTATCATGGTAAAGGGCATGGGTACACACCGTAATTTGTAGTCAAAAAGTGCGGAATGGCGCCTGGTTAAAACACTTTTCAAATTTTTGCTTTAGCGCTATTCATGCTATATGACGTTACAATATTCCTTGCCATGGGTAACCTTTCCTAGTCTTGTTCTCACGGAAGTTGTAATTGTCCTGGGCATTAATGTCCTAAAAACGTCAAGACGTCAACCAAGTGCAGTTATTCATGGTCATACTTCGTGGTTTTAGACCAGTTCCGGTAATAAAAACTCGATCAGAGTTAGCTGTCTAGCCTCGAAAGACAAAGGCCAATTGAGCCCGGGTCTTGGAGCGGGTGAGACTTCAGAGCAGGAGCACTTGTAGCTTGTGTCTCCGACCGAGAGGTACTGTTGACTCGGACTTAGCAGAACAAAAGGGAATAGACTTCGCTAACATCGAAAGATCGCCTTCCAGAGGTGATATGCTGGACCGTGTTAAAAGACACGTTAGAAAAGAATAAATTTTTTAGTGTTAGATAGCTCTTGTGCTCAGGAATAAGTGACATAAGTTTTGGCCCCCTAGCGTCTAGTTTGGGGATAGTAGGGGCATTTTTGTCAAAAACGTCTGAAGCAGATAACTCAAGAAGGGAACAACGGATTTTCACGATTTTTGGTATGTAGGTACCTTAGACAATGTTGTACAAGATAAAATACTAATCATGCAAAATTAGAGTACATTTGCATAAGTAATGAGCTTATTCTACCATAGAAGTTTTTATGATGTATCTCTTGTCCAAGACATGCTATGGTCTTGACATTTGGGTGGTAGATAGCTTTTATCGCAATGACAAAGTGCGGTAAGTTTCAGCCCCCTAACATCTAATTGTAGAACTGCAGGGGCATTTTTGTCAAGACACTCCAAAGGCGATAACTGCAGGAAGGAACGACAGATTGTCATCACTTTAGGCATGCAGGTAGCCTAGGCAAAGATGTTCATAATGATATACATTTTATGCAAATGAGAGCTTAATTTGCATAATTAATGAAGAAATTGTATAGTGCCATTGTTTTTCATGAAAGGACTTCAATAAATGTAACACTTGTAATTTATGGCAGGTGAAACATAAGCAGATACCAAATACGCAAATGAGGAACTGATTTGCATCGTATATGCAAAACTTGCATATTGCCTGTCCAACAAGATAAAAAATTATGCTAATAAGGGTCTTCTGTGTATATCAATCCCAATGTCATAAGGCAAAATTACTTGAGAAAGGTATTAGGAATTAATGCAACATAAACAGTCAGGGAGATAGATTTCTGCGCTGCCTTACAAGGTCACTATAGAGTCATGGCATTCCACAGGTCACTGAGGTCAAATCCCTCTGAAGCGCGCAGGTGGTATGCGTCACCACCAAGGCCAGAAGTAACTTCCGGGCCCCTGTGACACAGGAAGTTCACTGGCCATCTGGCCAGCGACCCAGAGGTCACAGAGGTGACGTTTCAGTCAAAACAGTATACACAGTATGCGGTATGGACAGGAAAGTTCTCTGGATATATGGTTTTTTTGCCTGTTCTTGTTGGAATTTGTTGCTCTACATGGAGTCTTGAATATCAAGGGAGTTTATTTGGACTGCAGAGAAGACCAACTGGTAAGTACAAAGTGTACAATGTACATGTCAACTCTCTAAGTCGAGTCTGAGCTGTGGAAGCTGGATAGTATGAGATGTGGCCAACGCCACATTACGCTCGCGAAGACCATAGAGAGAATAAACATAACATTCATTATCAATGACAGACACCGCCGCCATATTTGGAGCTCAGCTTCAGTGCCGTGAGTCGGACACCATTCTTCATCCAGTACAGAGACGTAATTTCCGGTTTGGCGTTGGCCACAATGCAGTTCAAAGTCACGTTAGTGCTCCATTCCACAATGTATGGGTTTTCTGGTCCAACAGCAACGGTTGGTGGGACTGAAGAGACAGAGAAATGCCCCTTCTAGAGGCCCCCTCTCACTAGACTCGCGTCACGCTTGCGTCGCTTCGGGGTTCAACAACGCAGACGCGACCCCGCGGCACCTAGAGGTGACGCAAGCGAACCTAGAGGTGACACAAGCGAACCTAGAGGTGACACAAGCTAGCGCGACAGTTTTTGAAAGTTAAAAAATAACGCGAGTGGCACGATGCCCCAACAGTGACCCAAGAGTGTCCCAACAGTGACCCAAGAGTAACACAACAGTGATACAATAGTGACGCCAACATGCCTTCAACAGTATAAATGTTATATTTTGTCTATTTTGCACCAAGTATCAAAAGTAAACATCCTTTTATTATTGAAAAGCTATTTTGGATACATTTTGTATATCATTTTACAGCGGTTTTTGATTCAGTTACAAGTTACAACAGTGACCCAAGAGTAACACAACAGTGACACAACAGTGACGCCTACATGCCTTCAACAGTATCAAGGTTACATTTGTCTATTTCCTATCAAAACGTAGGAAATATCAAGATTTTTTTATTTGTAAAATTTGAAAATTGTTTAATAAACCTATAAACACACACCATTACACATACTTGTTGCAAAACACATAAGCGATGGAGTCAAGTCTGGTATATGGTTCGTGTCCATTCATTTGGATCACTTCTTTTACTGTAAAAGTCTTTTAAGATGATCATATAACAGCACGTTATAATCCGTCCATTTTAGTAGTGCGGCCCCAAAGAGGCGCGGAACGCCAACACCCAGTTTTAATACGTACTTTCTTACCAAGAAAAAGAGGTGTACAGTGCACGTCTTATCAGAAGTACGAGGATTGCCGTAAGAATATTGAGGCTGAGCCAACAGGTAACGAACAAAGGACGATTGAGTCTTTTCCAGAGGTGATATGCTGGACCGTGTTAAAAGACACGTTAGGAAAGAATAAATTTTTGGTTTTGTCATTAAACATAGTTCTCTTTACGAGCAAAATATATCGCTCAAAATTGCAGGAAATAGGTTTAAAGACAGTTAAGATTCCAATATTTCCCCGGACCTATCATTCGATGCCTCGTGACTATGGCGCCCCAAGACAAAAAAAATGAAACCCTCGTGCTAGTTTGTTAATAGAAATGTCATTCTTCCAGCAATTTTACCCATCAGAATGCAATACATAGTATATTTGTGACTTAACCCTGATTTCATTATTCTCACAGAGACATCAGGACCTCTTATTTCTCCACTACATTCGATTGGAAAACTACATCAGCCCCGACTACAAATTTGGTAAGTACCCGAAATGTCTTAGGTATATCAACTTAAGTTTACTTAAGAGTACATTGGTTATTGTTCATTTACAAAGTATGATCGAAACTGTTTTTGTACATACTATATATGCGATGTAACCCTGTTTACGTTAATGTGTACAATATACTGTCAAACTCATATCCGTCTGTCATTTTCAACTGTCGCGAAATCACCGAATGATAACACGCTAACGTTTGGTATTCAATTTTCTATAAACAACTTTTACAGTCTGTACTTATAGTGCTGATATCGCTATCTATGCACAACTAAAAAACACAAACATTTTCGACCAAAGTTTACTTTACGGGAAAGGTTAAAAAAAGATTCGTCTTTACAATCAGCATAAAATTACAACAGCCGAGATGAAAAAACAGCACGTTATAATCCGTCCATTTTAGTAGTGCGGCCCCAAAGAGGCGCGGAACGCCAACACCCAGTTTTAATACGTACTTTCTTACCAAGAAAAAGAGGTGTACAGTGCACGGCTTATCAGAAGTACGAGGATTGCCGTAAGAATATTGAGGCTGAGCCTCAACGAACGAAGGTAACGAACAAAGAACGATTGAGTCTTTTCCAGAGGTGATATGCTGGACCGTGTTAAAAGACACATTTTTTGTAACCCCAGCGGTACAACTGACCAGAAAAACGAAGAATATCATTTACCGGTGTAACCGCATACAAGTAGGCAAGGTTATCCCTTGAGAACGCGAAAGGATCCTTTACTGCAGATGTTTATACTTACACATATCTACTAAAAATGAGTTCATAAAACAACAGCACTCCTAGCCCCCCCCCCCCTTTTATCAAATTTGAAAAATATTCATTGGGTGATTACCAATATAATGAAATGCAAATTAATTAAATCATTATCTATTTGATATAATTATTTAGAGAGCTTATCCAAGAGAGGCACATAGGGTGAAGGAGAAAGGTAATGTTACATGATATGTCTGGACATGTCCATGTCATCAATAAGGACAGATGGTGACCTGGTTACACCAAATTTTATTCATGAACTCGCGTAAGAAAAGTTCTAAATGAAAAGGCCATTTGTACTGTTGTTCTAGGTGTACTGGCACATGAACAAGCATGACAAAGAATTATAATACTATTTATTCGGTAACATTCACTTTTACTCACGATTCAAATTTGCAATGCCTGCAAACTCCGATCGGAAACACTCGGATTCTGTATTTTTCGGGAATTTATTTATTTTTCAACACGTTAGTTCAGATTCTTTTCTCAGTAACTGTCTGTATTACAGGCCTTTTTACAGGATTTTCATAGTTTTAAAACTATCGACAAAGTAATCGTTTAAGGAACCGATGTTTCCCTTCTGGTGCAAACTGTAAACAGACGTCACACACCACTCGTCTCCGATGTGACAAAGACACTGCCGCCTCTTGTCCCGAAATAGTATTTGAATCATTAAGCGTACTGTAGGCGATGGAACAACTCATGAGGATTACGTTGGCACCTTTGACAGCCTGATTTGACCCACCGCGATGTTTTCATCTTTCTTTTTTTACGTGACCATGTCTTATGCCTCAAATGGGCGTGCAACACCCTGCCATGGCATGACGATTAGTTCTGCTCGACCTTTGATTTGTCTGTGCTAAGTGACAACACGCGTCGTCTCCGCGACTCGGGGCTGGGCAAACTATCGCAGGTGCCACCAGGCGGGCCGGCAGAACTAAGCTGTGGAGAGCTGGAAAAGTGCTTCTGACATGTTTAGGTTATGACTAGCTTTCCGCAACACTTACATGCTGTAAACAGCGCTTGAAATACATTTTCAGTACAGGAGGGCAACAGGTAGGAACAAATACGGCTGAGCTTTCGACTTTTGTGGGCGTGACCTCAAGCCAGCTCCTAGCCAATCAAAGACGCAGAAATGTTTATATCGCTAATGTGTATCCTCCGATTGACTGACAGTAGACTGGAAACGGAAACCGTATAGGGCTCATAGAGCGGACCAATTAGTGGTCTTATTATCTCATCAAATTCACTGGCTGCCTTTTTCATGTGAACGTAGACAATTTGCGCCCGTTGTTGATTCAAGGTTAGTTAGTACCCAGGAGATAAGGGGGGGGGGGTAACATTATAAAGGGCCTAACAAATTATTTTCTTGAATAGGGGTGGGCCAAGGAAAAAATTTCATTAAACTCCACTGGGTCACGTCCAGCTTTCAGTAGTTCTGCAGGTATGTTGTCAATGCCCGGTGACTTTCCTAGTTTCAAGGTTATGATGGCTGAGATCAGTTCTGCTTCAAGGATTTCAGGGAAATCTTCTTCTTGTAGTTGACATGTGTGTGCTTTTAGTTCCTCCAGTACATCTTGTTCTGCTGCCAGTTGGTAATTGTACAACTTATGACAGTACTCTTTCCAGCGTCTTGTTACTTCTGACTTTGCAGTTAGTAAGTTTCCGTCTTCGTCTTTAATGCATGTGCCTCTGTTTATCGTCTTTAAGTTAGTGTCTTCCGAGTCTGGTATGCTTGCTTAGTGTTGTTGTTTTGTTTTGTATATCATCTTCTGTCGTACAGTACGATACACAATAATACCGCCCATTGGAAATGTGGACTTGTCCGTTAACATGGTAAAGGGCATGGGTACACACCGTAATTTGTAGTCAAAAAGTGCGGAATGGCGCCTGGTTAAAACACTTTCCAAATTTTTGCTCTAGCGCTATTCATGCTATATGACGTTACAATATTCCTTGCCATGGGTAACCTTTCCTAGTCTTGTTCTCACGGAAGTTGTAATTGTCCTGGGCATGAATGTCCTAAAAACGTCAAGACTGAAGAGACAGAGAAATGCCCCTTCTAGAGGCCCCCTCTCACTAGACTCGCGTCACGCTTGCGTCGCTTCGGGGTTCAACAACGCAGACGCGACCCCGCGGCACCTAGAGGTGACGCAAGCGAACCTAGAGGTGACACAAGCGAACCTAGAGGTGACACAAGCTAGCGCGACAGTTTTTGAAAGTTAAAAAATAACGCAAGTGGCAGGATGCCCCAACAGTGACCCAAGAGTGTCCCAACAGTGACCCAAGAGTAACACAACAGTGACACAGGGACCTTTAAATCGTGCCATGCGCAGTGGCTGTGGTTTGCCTAGCTCATAACGGGAGAAAATGCCGGAGTCGAAGCCGGCCTTGTTCCACAAACGCTAATTTGACATGTTTAGCTATCTGGTGGGGCGGAACTTTTAGAGATTGAAATACTGGTAAGTGAGTTTTGAAGCCCTTTTTCATGTGTGTTTTTGTACATGAAGCCAATACAGCCGTATTTAGGATCCTCCCCCCTAGATTATAAAAGTTCATTTGCAAGTTCGTACCCAACGGCAAATCAAAAGGACATAGTATAAACCTTGTAAATGATGCAAGTGATAATGAACATTTATAAACAATATTCTACTCAAATACTAGTGTTGACTATTTCTATAAACAGGTTAGGTTTGGGTACTTCCTTGGTAGCAGAGGGAGACAAAAAGCCCCACCTTTTCTAACATTTGTGGGTTCTGCGATTTCATGAGCAAAGTCGCTTTCTGTTCGTCTGCCAATGTGGGGACGTTCGGATATGTCTTTGCGGCTTCTGTAAATAGAGTGATTCTTTCGGTTTGGTTATATTATATCATTTTCATGTTCACTACACGCTGTTTTGCCATGAAACAGTGGACTTAATGCCTATTTGGCAAAACATGACATGCGTAATTGACAGATTTATTTACATCAAGCATATAAACACTGTAACGTTCTCTACCAATTGTGTTGTGGGCTACATTAGCGAGGTTTCGTCATTAATACGGTCTACGAAGGAGGACAGCGCTGCAAATCAGGTCAATGAGCTGTCAGTCTGTTGCTGTGCTTGACACAGCACTTTACACATAAATCGCTAGAGGTCGCTAGTGCCCTAGTGCTTGATCGTTACTTGGATTATATCATTTACTGGTTCACTACACGCTGTTTTGCCATGAATAGTGGACTTCATGCCTATTTAAATAGGCATAACTTGGCTTGCATAACTGACAGCTGTTTCTATATCGTGTATATAAAAACTGTAACGTTCTCCAGCAATTGTGATGTCAGTTTCATGACATGTATTACTCCGAATGGTACACTAAAAGAGATTCGATCCATTCCCCTATATAATATACTAAGGGAAAAAGATCGCCCCCCAAAACCGTTTTATATTTCACTCTGGGAAAGACATCCACTCGTTGTGTGCAAAAGTACATTAGTCTGTCATTAAGCCGCGTAAAGCCCAAATTAATACTTTTTAAACATTTACAAAATAGAAACTGTTTTAGCACGATCTCTTGATACTTACTCAAACAATTATTTCCCAATAGGATACTCCAGCAATCCACTCAGAGCATCAACTACCACACACTGAGCCACTCCGTCTGCTATTCAATCTACGCTGGTGACGACGAGACTTGGCTTTGGATACACAAGGTGGGGATCATCAGTAGTAAGAACATTACGTGGATATTGACGTACTTTAATAAGAACCCAATTTAGCAGCATGGATGATAAGGAAAATGTGAAACCTGGAGAAAATGAAGAAAATACGATTACAGTGGACGACACAATAACCACAAGTATAATGGAAGAGGACAATGTCACAGATTTAGAGTGCATTAAAGCTTTAGAAAGATATGAAACAATTCAACTTTTCCTAATAGATGACTATGATACCTCAACCATTCAACGATTATTCCAACTATAACTAATGGTTAAATATTACATCCCCAGATGCCCAAAAGAAAATCAGGGAGCAACTCCGTTCAGCAACGTTCACCTTCCCAAGCGTCAGAAGACAACGCTATACCGTCAAGCTCAAAAAGTGACCTGGAAGGTCTGTTAAATCTAAGCGATGCTACCACTAAAACTACTGAACCAAGTAAGAAAACAAACGAAGAAGACACCGAAACAGGTTCTACAAAAATTGTAAATGTCATTGACTTACATGACACACATAACAAAAATCCAGTAATCCAAGTCAAACTTGTCCGCAAGAAACCACTAACTACTTTTCAACGTCGTGGAAATAATAACAGTCCTGGGCACCGCTTATCTATGGAACTTTCAGATAATACAGCCAAAATACAGGCGGTGGTTTGGGACGACTTGGCACTTGACATTGACAAAAGGTTAACAGCAAACAAAACATACCGTATAACCGATGCCTTAATCAAACCCGGTAACCCACGCTACTGCCCAACTCAGTTTGAACTAACTGTAAGGAAAAACACACTAATAGAAGAGTGTGATGACATCACACTTGATGAAACCGTAACCTACACCCCAATAGCTGATTTAGCAAATCTAACAGACCACTGCTATGTAAACGTACAGGGCATTGTTGTACAAAAGTTTCCCATGTCACCGGTTAAACGAAAATCAGACGATGTTACTGTTCGTAAACTAACACTTGCAATTGCAGACAACAGTAAATGTAAAGTTGACGTAACGTTTTGGGAGCAAAATATAGACACGCTAGACACAACAGACGTGAACACCTTCCTTCAGATCAAAGCGGCTAAATTCACTTCATTTAACGGCCGTGCACAACTTTCAGTCACAAGCGACACAATTTTCGCTGTTGACCCTGTAGATGAACAAAGCAAACAAATCGTTATGACCATGACTGAAGTTGACACGTCAACCTTGCCATATGTGGTTCTTAGCAGTTACAAAACCCCAGCAGCGTACAACCGAATGACAGTCGACGAAATGTCCAACACAGAAGATGCACACGGACTTGTCCGTGGCAAAATTACAAATATAGCACGGCATAAACCAGTCTACCAAGCATGCCTTAACGATAACTGTCGCCAGGCGTTACATGAAAATGAGAAGGGAGAATTTCCCTGTAGTAAGTGTGACATAACCATTTACAAACCGGATATAGCGTATTGTTTGTCCGTGCAAGTATCCGATTCAACGCATAACCTGTGGGCTACTTTGTTTTCACCCTGTGCGTATGAAGTTCTCCAGGTGAAGCCAAATATTTTCGCGAGAATGGACGACGTTGAACGCAAACACGTTGTTGACCAAGTTCTCGACAATGAACCGTATCGTGACTTCTACCTGAATAAAACTACTAATGGTATTACATGCAACAAATTTGACAAAGTAAACTGTGCAACAAACGATATCTAAGAGTAGTCTTAGATCGTGCAACTTAAACCAATTCAACCGAATATACTACTGAATTAGAATAATTAACATCTCAGAGCTGACTAAATGTACATGCACCTTTCCGGCGTTGACATAGCATAACCCTTTTATGAAAACAGCATAACAGATAAACCAACCACTTTATTATGTTAACATAATTATATGAAAAAAAATGTTGTTTGGACATTTACCTGTAGCTGAAAAACTACTATGTTGATAATATATAATCATAGAAGTTAACTATAAACTAACTGTTTTATACTGAAACAAAATTGCTAATATGTGACAAGTACTTCCTAATTTGTAATAGTAAATATACAAATCACTGGCTAATACACAAAGTCACATCCGTCCTAATCAAAGATGAGATAAATGTATCTATACGACAAATACTGTTAACAAATGTAGCATTATTAGGAGTAACCTTTTTACCATAAGTACTATTCTGATCAATACATTGTTTATAGTCATGTTTATACTTATTAACGTTCCTACTTAAATACCGTGTGTAATAAACCTTGTTACCTGAAACCGTGATGTAATACTGCATTAAAGACATGACTTGACCAAGAACACAAAGACATTAAAATTGTGATGTATATGAGATATTATTACAAGTATGAATAGACATCACAACTACTGTCTACAACTACTGTCTACGATAATAGTTATTATGCAATATGATATGATATTCTTATGACACGTATAATGTCTAGTGCTATAATAACAAGTATTGTCTATGATAATAGTTATAATATAACATGACATGATATTCTTATGATATGTAAAATGTCAAGTGTTAGAATACCTTTACATAGAACTAATTATGATCATACGAAAATTAACACCGATTTTTTATGGTAATATCGCATGCCATTACCATTGTAAAATAATCTACAAGTCATAATCCACTGTAACAATTGCGCAAACATAATATCCAACTGCAATTAAAATTGTTTTACTAAAACAATCAAAATGACGTATGTGACTCTTTTTACATAGTTTCCTGCTTGCATTATGTCCCTGTATCAAACGTAGTACTTAATGTTTGAAATAATCTTGTATCTCTACTCATATAAGAGGTCAGAAACTTCATACCTCCATGGATTATTCTGGTTATGCAAATTACATTCACATTAAGGTAGTAAAATTATGCTTCGACAGATATTCGGACACACAGACAGACACATAAAAAATATACATTGTACTTACAATTTCCATGGAGGTAGATATCATTTAAACCATACAACAACTCCGCGTACCATACAATTTGTCTCCAGCCTACAATGCTTCTTACCTCCATGAAAAATGGAGGTATAGTCCTGAGTGTGCCTGTGTGTCTGTGTGTGTGTGTGTGTGTGTGTGTGTGTGTGTGTGGATGTGTGTGTTCCTGTTTCCGGAAACTTGTGGACATCATAACTTCAGAACCACTTAATGGACTGCGATGATATTTGGTATGTGGGTAGAGGTTGGGAAGACGAAGGTCAAGGTCAATTTTGGGCCCCCTGGTCTCTGCCCTTGGTACTGCAGTAGAACGTCTATTTTTGTATCTTTTTATATGGACATGCTATGGTGTTGATTCCTTGGTGGCAAATAGCTTATGACATGAGGAAGAGGGTATAAGGTTTCGGCCCCCTAGCGGCTTGCTCTGGAACTACAGAGGCAATTTTATAAAAATCTACCAGGGAACATGACGGAACATAGGAATTAATACACTCAAATACATGTAACATGTGTAACTTGTGGCAGCTGGAAGATAAACTGACACCAATTATGCAAATAAGCCCCTAATTACCATAATTAATGTAAGTGTCCTGATTCATTGAAGTACATATACTAAATGATTGGATTGTCAACATTTTGACCTGTGTAAGTTATCTAAAGGTATACATGACGAAGCATAAATTATGCAGATATGCAAGACATTTGCATAATCAGAATAATTCGTGGATGTATGAGGACTTCAACTCTTGTTCAGAAATGTTTCATTTAACCCTACATCCCTTAAGTACCCTCAGTCAATTCATAGAGGAAATAAACCGATGAAACCGTGTTGATTGAATGTTTACAACATACAGGACTACAATCATTATTGACGTCCGTATATCACCACAACTAACGACCGATACCTTTATTTTAACAGACTCGCCCATCAGACATTACAGCGGGAACCAACCACAAACGAAAGACAAAGAACACAAGGATTAACCAAGTACCTTGAGAAATCTATAACGACAACAAATACAAGTCAAACCAAAAGATGCCACGTTTAAAATTACAAAGTGCGAAACAAAGACTAAAGTGTCAACGGATAATCATGAGGAAAAACAGACAACAGGAAACTGAAGATACCATAGCAATTAGACGTACAAAGGACAAAATACAAAGACGGCTCAAACGATCAAACGAAAATGCCAAAAAACATTAAACCTCAAAACAAATTGAAGGACAAAAAAACAAAACACTCGAAAAACACAAAAAGTGGCACAGTTAACAAAAACCCTTATCAGCATAAGAAAAACAACAGAAAACGAAGCTTGCCAAAAAACACAGTATATGAACCACATATACCCATTAAAAGACCAAAATTGATACAGAACCCTTTCTTCAACAATCATCAAAAAACACCAAAAAGAAAAATAACAGGAAAACAAAAAAGCAAACCACACCTACCGAAAAAAAAGATACATTTTCAAACACACAAAAAGGAAATAAACATGATAAAGAACTTACTAGCGCTAAAAAATTCCTATCAAAAGTAGCGCAAGGACCTATCTTTAGCTGTTGCTCCTGCTGTCGACAACTTTATAAGTCAGCTGTATGCGAAATGAAACACATTAACTACACAACAAAGAAAGACATAACAGATATCATTAACAACTTATCAGTAGACCGAACAAAAGGTAAGATTTGGATATGCCTCACATGTCACAGATCATTAAAAAAGGGACAGGTTCCCAGTCAAGCAACAGCTAACGGATTAGATCTAGACGCGATACCACCCGAATTGCAGAACTTACGACCTTTGGAGATAAGACTTATAAGCCAACGTATTTCATTTATAAAGTTAGTTGGCCTACCAAAAGGTGGTCAAAAATGTATACATGGCAGCGCAGTTAATGTACCATCAAAATTACAGTCTGTTACAACTCTATTACCACGACTACCCGAAACGGCAGAAGTGATCCCACTTAAGCTGAAACGTAAACTTTGTTACCAGGGTCATCACATGTATGAATACATCCGACCAAATAAAATAACAGACGCCCTACGATGGCTTAAACATAATAACCCACTCTACAAAGATGTAACTGTCTGTCCTGACTGGGAACAACGATGGCAAAGGGATGACCCAGACCTGTGGGAAGCAATGGCAAATAAAGACTTGCAAGTAACAGCTCCAGATGACACGGATGATAACATTAATGCACAAGGAACACATTCAAACACAAACACATCAGAGTCAACACCGAACAATTATCACACATTACAACAATTAGCTAAAAACAAAAATCTGCAAATCATAGATGTGGCTTCTGATGGTAATTGTTTCTACCACGCTGTGTCAATTTCATTACATTCAATCGGCATTGAAACAATCCCAGGACCGATAATCAGATCACAGCTCATAGATTATCTTGACAATGAACAATCAAGGAACATCTACGGAGAATTCATAACTCAAATTCATCAATCACAACTAACCAGTGACAACCCGGAAGAACACAAACGACAGCAATATCAATCATACATAGATGCCATTCGAAAAGGTGCTTGGGCGGAAAACATAGCTGTGCAAGCAACATCAGATATGCTACAAATAAATTTTCATATCACAAGCACAATTACACCTGACTGGGAAGTACGTATACAACCACTCAAAGGAATCAGCAATAAAACTATAAACCTAGGGCACATTGGTGAACTTCACTACGTAGCACTAAAAGACATAAGCGACAATGCCAACCTTGAACAAAATACACATGACGTAGAAGATGAACAAGACAGAGTGGCTTTCGAACAGGCAATCAAACTTAGAGGGATTCCCTACGAAACTTTGTTACAAGAAGAACAAGCAACAGACGGCGATACAATTTACTCAATCGCACCTGGTGAGAATCAAACTCCATGTCCGTTCCTTTCAGACAACAAATTTGAGGAACTTTCTAATCCAACCAAGTACCCCTTCGGACAAGGCGGCCTAGGTGATACCGACAAACGATTAAAACACATAACAACCAAGAAATATTTTAACCAACGAATTCTACACAAAGACGGACGATTCGCCAAAGATATCGATTACATATTGACAGCACAATACATTACGGAAGCAAAGCAGATATCGGATAACATTCAAATCAATTTACGTCAGACAAGAGGTCAGACATTTCAGAACAAGACAATTAATGCTGGTTTCATGAAAAACGTGGTCAATGTACAAGCAATGCTTCGTACAGATAATGCCTTCAAATTCATGAAAAACATCAGAGGCTCCCCACCATACTGGAACGCAGTGCTGCTTGACTGCCTAGCCATGGTAAGGCAGCTTGGAATACCAACCTGGTTCCTTACAATGTCAGCAGCAGACATGAAATGGCCGGAAGTTATTCAATCGATCGCTCACCAATACGGGAAACACCTTACAGTTGACGACATCGAGAACATGTCCTGGCAAGAAAAATGCAAGTGGCTACGATCGAATCCGGTAACGGCAGCCCGCCAGTTCCATTATCGCCTAAACCTATTCTTCCAAGAATTCATTGGAGGACCAGACAACCCAATCGGCGAGCTACAAGACTACATGATCAGGATAGAGTTCCAAGTAAGTTACTCCTATTTGGTTGCACCACCATCCCTGGTGTTGAATGGCAAGTGCCATCCCCGGTGCTGAATGGTAGATTCCGTCCCTGGTGCTGAATGGTAAGTTCCGTCCCTGGTGCTGAATGATAGGTGCCGTCCCTGGTGCTGAATGGTAGGTTCCGTCCCTGGTGCTGAATGATAGGTGCCGTCCCTGGTGCTGAATGATAGGTGCCGTCCCTGGTGCTGAATGGTAGGTGCCGTCCCTGGTGCTGAATGGTAGGTGCCGTCCCTGGTGCTGAATGGTAGCTGCCGTCCCTGGTGCTGAATGGTAGGTGCCGTCCCTGGTGCTGAATGGTAGGTGCCGTCCCTGGTGCTGAATGGTAGGTGCCGTCTCTGGTGCGAAATGATAGGTGCCGTCCCTGGTGCTGAATGATGGTCCCTGGTGATAAATGGAAGGTGGCGTCCCTGATGCTGCATGATAGGTGCCGTCCCTGGTGCTGCATGATAGGTGCCGTCCCTAGTGCGGAATGGTAGGTGCCGTCCCTGGTGCTGAATGATAGGTGCCGTCCCTGGTGCCTAATGATGGTCCCTGGTGCTGAATGAAAGGTGCCGTGCCTGGTGCTGACTGATTGGTGCCGTCCCTGGTGCGGAATGATGGTCCCTGGTGCTGAATGGTAGGTGCCGTCCCTGGTGCTGAATGATGGTCCCTGGTACTAAATGAAAGATGCCGTCCCTGGTGCTGAATGATAGGTGCCGTCCCTGGTGCTGAATGGTAGGTTCCGTCCCTGGTGCTGAATGGTAGGTGCCGTCCCTGGTGCTGACTGGTAGGTGCCGTCCCTGGTGCGAAATGATAGGTGCCGTCCCTGGTGGTGAATGGTAGGTGCCGTCCCTGGTGCTGAATGATAGGTGCCGTCCCTGGTGCTGAATGGTAGGTGCCGTCCCTGGTGCTGAATGAAAGGTGCCGTCCCTGGTGCTGAATGGTAGGTCCTTGGTGCTGAATGATGATCCCTGCTGCTGAATGATAGGTGCCGTCCCTGGTGCTGAATGGTAGCTTCCGTCCCTGGTGCTCAATGGTAGGTATCTGGTGCTGAATGGTACATGCAGCCCCTTGTGCTGAATGGTAGATGCCGTCCCTGGTGCTGAATGAATTGACCCTGGTGCCAAATGATAGGTGCCGTCCATGGTACTTAAAATCCGACCTCTTTCAAATGTAAAATCTTGAATACCATACCAATTTAAACACATAATGGCGTTACCAACAATGAATAAATGCCACTAATGTTCAACTATTTCTTTCTATTCTTTTCTCATCACAGGCTAGAGGATCACCACATGCTCATTGCATACTTTGGATAAAAAACGCACCAAAAATTGGTGTTGACCATGACCAAGACGTTATAAGATCATCAACCACATCAGACTGGTCAT
>NC_049987.1:892927-902495 GCF_000003815.2 Branchiostoma floridae | reverse complement strand
ATCACTTTCACGTACAAGACCACTATGGCCACGTTAAAGACATTGTCCACGCTAATGAAGCTATGTTCAGCATAAACGCACACACAATTGATGAAGCATATAACAACTTGATACATAATGGACCACCAGAAGGCATATGGGACAGCGTTGCGCCAAATTCCGAGTTCCAACAAGCTGAACAGCAAGATGAAGGTATATCCGTACAAAGAGACATCTCCCAAGAAGCTACAACTGAAAACATCGACCTGTCCCGCTCATTAACATCAATCCATAACTCGGAACTACATGCACGATTTACAACAGAACTAAATAAGACTCGCATGACCTCAGACCAATACAGAACAATGATGAGGTCTCTCAACAGCAAGCAAATGGAAGTGCTGAAGTTCCACCGCAAATGGTGTAAGGATACTATCATCGCTCTAAAACGACACCAAGAAATACCGCAATATACCATATTTCTTAGTGGCCCAGGGGGAGTTGGTAAAAGTCACGTCTTGAAACTTGTACAACATGAAACCTTCAGACTTTTAACACCACTATCAGGAATATATTTCGACCCCAACGACCTACCTGTTCTTTTAACAGCATTCACAGGAACAGCAGCTTTTGGTATTGACGGTATGACCTTACATTCAGCACTTAGCCTAAGCTGTGGGCACAACAAAGGTCATACATACCAATCACTGAGCAGTGACAAGCTGAACACACTTCGCTCACGGTTGGGAAAGCTAAAACTTCTTATTTTGGACGAGGTCTCCATGGTCGGGGCTGATCACCTATACCATGTGCACCGGCGCCTCGAAGACATCTGTGGCAACTCAAACCCTGATTCACGCTTTGGTGGAGTTAGTATCTTAGCTGTGGGGGATCTTCATCAGCTTCAACCAGTTGGCCAAAAACATGTCTTCGCCCTACCTTCGGACAATTATGCGAAATTGCATGGTTCACTATGGAAGGAGAACTTCCACATGATTGAATTATCAGAAACGATGCGCCAAAAAGAAGATAAAGACTTTGCAAACCTTTTGATGAGAGTTAGAAATGCTACATGCACAGAAAGCGACATAAACATACTCAAATCCAGGGTCGTCTCCAAAACAGACCCAAACTATCCGTCAGACATCTTGCATGTCTTCAGAACGAACATAGAAGTCGATGAACACAATCTAAGACACCTGAAGAAACTCCAAACAAAGGTTTTCTACATTAAAGTCAAAGACACAAAAACAGACATTATCACAGGCATCACAGATGTTACCTTTCCGAAAAAGCCCAGTGACACAGGTGGCTTAAGAGAACTTGTCACAGTAGCAATTCGAGCAAGAGTAATGGTCACAGCCAATGTCAACGTTACAGACGGAATAGTGAATGGAGCTTTTGCAACAGTAGCTGCCATAGACAACACAGGAGAAGACGTCCACACCATTTTACTAAGCTTTGATAGTAATCGAGTTGGTACGAAAGCTATTGCTGAAAGCCAATACAAGCGACATTACCCAGGTCTAGTACCGATCAAGAGACACACTGTCCAATTCCCTGTAAAATTCGGCAAACAAACTATCCAGGCACAGCGTCAACAATTTCCGATCACGTTGGCATGGGGATCTACCATTCACAAAGTTCAGGGCAAATCAATGGATAAGATTGTAGTATCTTTTGAGGGCAAAGGTGCCTTTAGACCTGGGCAATGTTATGTTGCCATGTCACGTGTTAGAAGCTTAAAAGGCTTGTACCTTCTAGGATTCAAACCAAAAGCAATACGCGTAGACCCCGATGTTGTTAACGAAATGGAACGTCTCCGAACAAAGCTACAACCAACCATTTCAACAATACCATCTGACTCAACACAAGACAAATGTCTGCGTGTCAAATTCCTTAATATACGCTCCTATACAAAACATCTGGAAGACTTGAAGGCAGATAAAACAATAAAACCCGTTGACGTTTTCTGTTTCGTTGAAACATTCCTACATGAGCAAATAACAACAACAGACTTCCTACCACAAACCATGACATTCAGGGCTGACAGAACTGGACGCGGAGGCGGAGTGATGACTGTAGCTAAACTAAACGTCAACCCAACACAACTACATATTGCAACCGATGGCCTAGAATACGTTGCTACAACTGTTTCCAAACAATCAACTACAATCAACATTATAAACATCTACAAACCACCGACCTTGCCAGAAGGAGTCTTCATTGATAGACTAAACAAACTATTACATCAACTGCCAAAGAATATATTGACTATAATCGTTGGGGACTTTAATTTTGACCTATATAAAATTCCACCTCCTACAATACTACATGTCATGGAACAATTTGGATACATCCAACAAGTGCACTCTCCAACCCATGACAACGGAAACCTTCTTGATCACGTTTACATCCGTGGACATGTACAAGACAATGTTCGTGTTTCTGTTATAGACACGTATTATACAGACCATGACATGATCTGCATTGACTACATAATGCAAAATCAACCATAACCAAAGTGTGACACATTCTATATCTTACTTTGGAAAAGATATGTAGACATATACACGACATCAGCATTTGATCAGACATTGCTATCCGATAACCATCTATACAATTCCATCCTGTGCGTAATCAAACGTGTGATGTAAATACAATTAAACATTATTAAGTGTATATATTGTAATCTTTCTCGTTAAGGTCTTAATAATTATACATTATTAGGTATATATTGCAATTTTTTATCGTTATGGTCTTTTGCGTAGTTTGTCATAGTCATTCAAGGCTAACATATAGAGAAATACTTGTAAATAATATACAAATGATATTATAATGATATCTATAAATATTTACCATGTGACCAAAATAAAATGATAAGCACATTTTTGCTGAATGATAGGTCCCGTCCCTGGTGCTGAATGGTAGGTTTCTGGTACTGACTGATAGGTGCCGTCCCTTGTGCTGATTGATAAGTCCCGTCCCTGGTGCTGAATAGGTCCCGTCCCTGGTGCTGAATTATAGGTCCCTAGTGCTGAATGATAGGTGCCGTCCCTGGTGATGAATGATAGGTCCCTAGTGCTGAATGATACGTTCCGTCCCTGGTGCTGCATGATAGGTGCCGTCCCTGGTGCTGAATGATAGGTGCCGTCCCTTGTGCTGACTGATAGGTGCCGTCCCTGGTGCTGATTGATAGGTGCCGTCCCTTGTGCTGACTGATAGGTGTCGTCCCTGGTGCTGAATGATAGGTGCCGTCCCTGGTGCTGAATGATAAATCCCTGCTGCAGAATGGTAGGTGCCGTCCGTGGTGCTGAATGGTAGGTGCCTGGTGCTGAATGGTACGTGCCGTCCCTGGTGCTGACTGATAGGTGTCGTCCCTGGTGCTGAATGATAAATCCCTGCTGCAGAATGGTAGGTGCCGTCCGTGGTGCTGAATGGTAGGTGCCTGGTGCTGAATGGTAGGTGCCGTCCCTGGTGCTGACTGATAGGTGCCGTCCCTGGTGCTGAATGATGGTCCCTGGTACTAAATGAAAGATGCCGTCCCTGGTGCTGAATGATAGGTGCCGTCCCTGGTGCTGACTGATAGGTGCCGTCCCTGGTGCTGACTGATAGTTGTCGTCCCTGGTGCTGAATGATAGGTGCCGTCCCTGGTGCTGAATGGTACGTGCCGTCCCTGGTGCTGACTGATAGGTGTCGTCCCTGGTGCTGAATGATAGTGCTGTCCCTGATGCTGAATAATAGGTCCCTGGTGCTGACTGATATGTTCCGTCCCTGGTGCTGAATGGTAGGTGGCTGGTGCTGAATGATACATTCCGTCCCTGTGCCTGTGCTGAATGATAGGTTCCGTCCCTGGTGCTGAATGATGGTCCCTGGTGCTGAATAGTAGGTGGCTGGTGCTCAATGATACATTCCGTCCCTGTGCCTGTGCTGAATGATAGGTGCCCTGGTGCCGACTGATAGGTGCCGTCCTTCTGCTGAATGGTACGTACCTGGTGCTGACTGATAGGTGCCGTCCAAGGTGCTGAATGATAGGTGCCGTCCAAGGTGCTGAATGATACGTTCCGTCCCTACTGCTGAATGATAGGTGCCGTCCCTGCTGCTGAATGATAGGTGCCGTCCCTGGTGCTGAATGATAGGTCCCAGAAGCTGACTGACATGTACCGTCCCTGGTGCTGAATGATAGGTGCCTGGTGCTGAATGATAGGTTCCGTCCCTACTGCTGAATGATAGGTGCCGTCCCTGCTGCTGAATGATAGGTCCCAGAAGCTGACTGACATGTACCGTCCCTGGTGCTGAATGATAGGTGCCTGGTGCTGAATGATAGGTTCCGTCCCTGGTGCTGAATGTCCCTGGTGCTGAATGGTAGCTTCCGTCCCTGGTGCTGAATGTCCCTGGTGCTGAATGGTAGGTTCCGTCCCTGGTGCTGAATGTCCCTGGTGCTGAATGGTAGGTGTCGTCCCTGGTGCTGGATGATAGGTCCCATAACAATACAATCCAATCACAATCCAACCAACCACTACATGTAAATAAATAACACATAGAAATATATACATTAATCAATCACAAACAACGATCTTCCATAAAAACATGTTTATTTGGCGAAGATATGTGTTCGAGGAACTCTAGTTACAAATAGACTTGATGTATATGCAAATGACTATGTAAGTCGCAGATGTGTCGTAAACAATAGAGCACTTCGTAAGATAACAACAGTCCCCGCCACTCGTGGCAGGTCAACACAACAGAACTTTAGGACTCTTCCATGCCTGTTCCTGTCTAATGTACGATCACTTCACTGTGCGAAAGGGTGTGGTTTCCGGACAAAGTCGGAGTGGACATATTTTTGGACATGCTAGATATTCGGACTGTGTCCGGACACGATGTTCAATATTACTCATATCCGGAAATATCATGAGTCAGGAATGGTTTTGTTGCGTATCCGGACAAATAAGACTTTCCTGTTTTTCAAGAAACGCCTTATTGACGTTTCTTGTTTCCGAATATGTAAAATGTCTGACATTTCGGACATATCCAAGGTCCGTATATCGCGGGGATGAATATTCGGGCAAAGTAGGAGTTAAAACGAAAACTGATATGTCTCATTTCTGGACCGTTTACAGACGACACTCCGATATTTAGTGTATCTGAAAATGTCATGAGTCAGGAAATGTGTGTGTGATTTCCGGACAAAGTCTGAGTTGACATATTTTTGGACATGCTAAATATTCGGACTGTGTCCGGACACGATGTTCAATATTACTCATATCCGGAAATATCATGAGTCAGGAATGGTTTTGTTGCGTATCCGGACAAATAAGACTTTCCTGTTTTTCAAGAAACGCCTTATTGACGTTTCTTGTTTCCGAATATTTAAAATGTCTTACATTTCGGACATATCCAAGGTCCGTATATCGCGGGGATGAATATTCGGGCAAAGTAGGAGTTAAAACGAAAACTGATATGTCTCATTTCTGGACCATTTACAGACGACACTCCGATATTTAGTGTATCTGAAAATGTCATGAGTCAGGAAATGTGTGGGCACATGTCCGGACGAATATCAGGTCCTGCTCTTCCGAATACGCGTAATGGACGTTTCCTGTTTCCAAATTCATATTCCGTTCAATTTACGAGGCATATCCCGAAGACAAATGTATTCCAGGGATCAGTAGTTGATTACAAATATTCTGACCGTTTCGGGTAAAGGTTCTGACGTCTATTATGAATTGGAAATTGTTTTGTTGCGTACAAATATGACACTATTTTTGTCGAATACACGTCACGGACATTTTTGCTTCTGTCCTTGGTATGAGTATTTCATTCCATATTCAAACATATCTACGGTCGATTTATTTTTATTGCTTGATTTCCTGACAATTGTATCTTAAGTCTTTATGTCGTACATATAGTCGGTGTCTCACACAAATGACACCAAGAACTTCTTGGCGATGGATACTAACAATTATGAGGTACGAATTATTGTTTATTTGCACATCTGCACGATATAATTATAGGTAAATTCACTCAAAATACTACATACCAGCGGAAAGTTCAATACCCGAACAGTATCATGAGTCAGGATATTCTTTGTTGCGTATTCCGACAATTGTAACCTAATAAGGATCCATATACCCGTATGCGGCCACTGTAGAGATTGGAATTAATGAGAATTCGGAATTCTCATAGGAGGAAGTGAATTTACGTCATGATATTGTTCGGAGGGGTAAAGAAAAAAAAATAGATGTTTCAATCGCCAGGGAAATTTTTGGTGTCATTTGTGTGTGGCTGTCACCATAGAAAATTTTCCGGGCCGATGGAAACATATCATGTTTTTCTGCACATATCCGGATAATATCCTGAATCAAATTCACTCAAAACACTCCACCCCAGCGGTGCAGTATGGGAAAGGTTCATATCCGGGCAGAAACAGAAGTCACTCGTGTCCAGAATACGCAAAGTGCTATACTAGTCTACTCCGTACCGTGGCGCTATAACCTTAGCTTAGGAAGCTTCAAGGCGGCTGTACATTCTGGGCTACTATTTGTGCTCGCCTCTGTTGCAGACCACTCAGGATCTGTGTCTTGAATCAAAGATAGTTTTCTTCTAACATCTGGGTCCTGATTGCATGTCATTTTCTGCATTTCAGTGACAAGAAATTGGCATGCATTCAGAATTCGCTGTCGATATCAAACGGAAGAAAGAAAAGAACGCTCGTAGTCGACAGCAGAGCTAAGGGTCCCCAGACCTTAATCATGTTTACGCTGTTTCAATCCATCGACGGACAAAAGAGAATGAATAGTTCTGTATCTATATAGCCGGTGTAACCGCCGTTCGGCGTAACACACCAGTTCAGTGATACGCATAATTTAAATGAAATATTGAGATGAGACATGTAGCAGGTTAAAAAAAATGCATGGGTCAAAAATTGTTTCTTTGCATATCCGGATAATATCCTGAAGCAAATTCAGTCAAAACACTCCACACCGGCGGTGCAGTTTGTTAAAGGTCCATATCCGGACAATATCATGAATCAAATTCACTCAAAACACTCCACCCCAGCGGTGCAGTATGGGAAAGGTTCATATCCGGGCAGAAACAGAAGTCACTCGTGTCCAGAATACGCAAAGTGCTATACTAGTCTACTCCGTACCGTGGCGCTGCAACCTTCGTGGAGAGACTGGAGATAGAGACCTAGCCTATTAGGTTGTTCACCTTCCTTAGTGCTGGACAGTACAGACCAGAAAGTCAATGTAGACGTGTCGCCCGCACCGGACAGTTCGACTCGCACGAGTTGTGTTTGCAGCAGCTGCAGTACCTACACCACGCCACAGCGATGTTTGCTAATGTGCGCAACTTACAAGCTTTAAACTGGTAAGTACGTTATACATGAAATATAAGCTTTCTCGCCTGTTAACCAGACCACCGTGAGCTCAAAGGCAATGCTCTCGGTGCTGCGGGTGTTGTCCTCCCACCCAGGCCTATTGCCTCACGCCGGGGATTTTTCTGGCTTTCACTTTAGGCCAGGTTGTCCCCGAATCCTACGAATCCGCTTGCAATCATTCCACGGTATCAGTGAACTACTCCGATTTTAACCAATTTTAAAAAGTCTACACGCCATTCTTGAGAATTAGTAACGTCCTTCCTGCCCGCCATAGAATTTACCGTGTTGTTGTGGCCTTATCAGCATCTGTTGGCACTCTCCAATCCAAGCAGAGGTCGGCATACAGCGGTTTTTGACGAGTTTTTTGCTTGTTTGTTTGTGGGGATTTCTATTTTGTACCATTTTCAAATACGTTCCCCGCCGAGATAATACACATAAAAACAATAGAAGCCCGGAACCTCAGGGTTGCTGACGTTTCATTATAATATAAACGCCACTTCATTTGAAGACTTACGGTATATTTTTTCACTGCTTCTTTAAACGATTTACTATAGAGTTGCAAATATCTGTTGTTGTTGTTGTTGTGAGGTGAGGTGAGAGGTGGTTGTTGTTGTTGAAATGAGCAAAAAGATATGTACGTGTGATGTGTGGCCTCAGTACCAGACTTGACTGTTATATTTTGAAGTGGTGCTTTGAAAACTATTAACTAATAATGGCATACTCTTGATTTCTTTACAGGATCAAGCAGCATCTGGAACCCACAGATAACTACATTGATGATAAGATTCAGCTTAAAGAAATAGTAAGTCGCTTCATGGAAAACACCTCAATTCAGATGGAGGAAGGTACACTATTAAAACTGATCCATCATCAGTTTAGAGGACAGTTTAGGAAACGGAGGCTGGGCAGTGCACGGACAAGCTACTATCTTGGTCTGAGATGGAAGACCACTGCGACGCCAGCTGCAGAAGCAGTCCGAGCCCCAGCCCCAATGGAAAGTGCCAGCATTGACAATTCTCGGGACACTGAAAGGTCACAAAGTGAAGGAAGTATTTCTCCACAACAATTTTTGCCATGTGATACTCCTTTTCATACTGCTAGCACATCACCTATTCAAAATATGGCATATTATCCTTATGACCCAAAATTGTCATCATCTCAAGCACATCTTCCCCCATTCTTTGACCCAACAGATGGAACAGATGGCCACATTGTGACTGAAACAGATGACTACTTACACGAATCTGTATCTAAACAAACATTTCAGAATGAAAGGGTGTTCATTTATGAAATTGGAATGAGCAAAAAGTTGCTGGCCAATTTACAGAAGACTGTATGTTATCAAGGAGGACATGTTGACAGTTTTCTTGATTTCAACACTACATGTGTTGCTTATAATAGGCAGGGCATATTGACTTCCTTTGATCCAAAGGGAGATTTTGATAGACTAAAGAGTTTCCACAAAAAGTTGATTGACATTTCCAATTGTGACTTGCTAGACCATTCAAGGCAAGAGGGAAAAGCAAACTATGGCATAAATGAGACATCATGTGTCAGAAAGCTTAGGCCTCCATTTATCAAAGTGGATGACACTTCAAACATGTACAGACCTGTTGTTAGAGAATTTACAGAGAAGGAGTGGCTGAGTACACAGCACTTTTTGCTCCCTAGTGATGAATCTGCCTTACCACTAAAGCAGACAGCACAACCTGACATGCTCAGTAGACAAGGTGGTTACTGTGAATGTTGCTGTGTGTGCTATAGAAATTTAGCCGTTCACCTAGAATCAGTAATTCACAGGCTGTTCGCAACAGATGACAACAATTACACAAAGATTGATGAATTGATTATGAAAACATCGCTTTCTTCATATCTAGAAAACATTGATTCTGCTCCCAGCTGTCACGAGTGACATGGTATTTTGATCTAAAGCTCAGCTGTGGGTAGTGCTACACAAATGTACATTCATTGTGATTTCATTATGCAATGCAAGATTATATTGTGAATGCAGAATTTTTTCAGTGTTTTCATTTTAGTGCCTCAACTACAAATTTATGATACTCTTTACCAAGGAGCTTTTATCAGATAAAAGCTCCTTGCCTTCACTGACAAAGCTGTCTATTAAGTATGACTCCTATTCTACAAAAGGTTTCAACCTCAAATTCTCATGAGCAAGGAGGTTAAAAATCAAGCACCCTTGTCATG